>NC_042959.1:58552086-58749586 GCF_901001165.1 Salmo trutta
CCACAGAATAGATTGGGATTCACAGACCCATTAGCTCTAGGATAAATTGAACACTACAGTACTGCATGTGAAAGTAGCCCAAGGAATATTAACATTTCTTAAAATGTGATTGTACAAGTCTTCAAAGAGCCCTGGAGAAACCATTTGATACCTCCATTGTCTTGGATAAGACCAAGTATGAGTGTGTGTGTGCCTCAAATCTCCTTTCACTTTCTGATGTTTTGGAATAAAGTAGGACTAAGAGTTGTCCGAAGTGCCAACTGTTCGTTTTGGAGATACTTAAATAATCTTTCCCTTGTCATGTACAAGCTTTACCAGTCAGATTTTTTTTTACTTTCACTATCTAAGCTTAGCTAAGTGTCCCACTTCCTCTTAAAACCCAAGTGATGTCCTATCCAACTTTCTTTTCTTTCGTCGTTGCAAGTTCTGCTCAATCATCAGGTATAGCCATTTTCCAGCCATGTTCCATTGCTCAGTGAGATCTCTTTAAACCTCATTTAAACCTGTGTCTGAGTGGCTTAAATTTACCCCACTTATGTTGAAAGTGCCTGCGAATGAAACAAGACGCAATCCTGGACCAGCATTAAACGGTTTAAGTGTGTTATTCCTCGACTATAGGAAGAAAAAAAGGGCCCCTTGATTAACTAAACCCTCTCAAATGTGATGGCTGTGGTGTAATTAGTCCGGTGCGGAGTTGAACGTAGGTTTTAAAGCAGCCACTCATCCCATGGCCTTTATCTTCTCTTCCTTCTCTCTCTCCTTCTCTCCTCCCTCTCGGAGAATACGGTCTCCCCTGTGAAGGAAGGTTTCTCCACTGAGCCACACTGTGGGACTTTGTGGTCTTAGCTTAGCCTTGTATCTGTGTAGTCACTCTGCGAAATGGGCTTGTCACAGGGACCTAAAACCCTCCATTAAAAGTTGGAGCCTATAATAGGTATTAAAAAGCTGTGGGAACACAAAGAGGGAGGACCAATTTTCATTAACATATGAAGCACTTATTAACTTTGATCGGAGTGCGGTGAAGTAGCAAAGCCGCTTAAAGGCGCAAAGGTCAAGAAGTTGAATGCCACCAAAGTCTTACCCGTCTGCCTTACCCTTGCAGAAAAGGCAGGGCCTCCTTCAGATAACTGGTGGGAGCACCTTGACGCCCCAGCTTGACTTGACTTGGTCGTGACTGAGAGTCTTCACACAATTCATAGGGCCATGGTTGGTTGACTCTGAAACCTGTGCATTCTTCTGTTCCTGTCCTGCACCTGTTATCGATGACCTTTTATTTAACCAGGAAAAGACCCTTGAGGTCAGAAACCTGTTTGGCGAGGGGGACCTTTGCTGGTTCTGTATGCGTTGTGTAGTGAAGATACGCCAACACGCCATACTCTGTCGTCACCTTGTCTTTTAGCAGCTGCTTGGAGCACTTGAGTCTTATTAAGTCAGCTGTTGTGTCTGTTTGGCAGCATACGTGATACATTTTTGCTGTTGCGTTTTCCAATGTTTTAACAAAGAATTAGTCTATTCTTTCCCAGAATCCCTGTCCCTTATACACATTCTTATTCAGAATGTCATTTATGTAATCTGTGTTTCTGCAAACTGTGTAAGCGTTCCACTTTGTGGACACCTTCAACTATTTGGAGAGTGTCACTCTTCAGTTCTACCCATGCCTACTCATCTACCATGAAATGATAGAGAGGCTCTTGTCTGTCAGTGACACCACACATCATAATGGCTCTGAAACGACATACATTGGTGTGAAATGAAGTAGCCAGCTAGAATAGAACAGGGAAGCTCTGTGAGAGGAGAGCATGTGAACCAACATTCAGTTAGAGAGAGGGGTTCTACCCATGAGCACTCTGGACAAGCCACACCCCTCCACCACACACACCCCCACCTTCCACACCCCTGCAGAAACAACCTTGGAGTTTAAAGAATCTATCCTCAAACAACTTCCTGTGCACGGTCCACCTGCTAGTGAACTGAACGCAGAGGCAGGATTTATACTCTGTTGTCACTCCCAGAGCCATAATTGTGAGAAAGATGCCATTTTATTTACCGAGTGGCATCTCTTTTACTGAAATTGTGAAATTTCACCTTGTTCTTGTACCCTTTTTTATTGTTGTGGAAATATGAGTGGGAAGGGGATGGGGATGTCTGGGAAGTTTAACACGTTGGCACAAGCTGCTCTGTGTGTGTGTGCGTGTGTGTGTGTGTGTGTGTGTGTGTGTGTGTGTGTGTGTGTGTGGTGTGTGTGTGTGTGTGTGTGTGTGTGTGTGTGTGTGTGAGAGAGAGAGATTCACCTATTTACTGATGATGAAAAGCAGCTTTAATGTACATCGTTTTTTATTGATTACACATGATTCTGATGGTAGTAAAGTGCCTACAGTGACCATATAACTTAAATGAAATGTAATTGCATTTCTAAGAATGAGGCATTTATCTTCCAGTCACCATTAATAGATCCAAATGATGGCATTACAATGCAGTCATACACAGTTTACTTTCTCACAGTTCAAGGGGACCTGAATATCTGGTAGGATACTCATTGTGGTAAATACAAAATCACATTGACCCTCGATTTGACCTTTCAATGGCTAATCTAATCTGAGACATATAGCAACAAACAGAAAGTGGCAGAATTCATGTGCCACTCTTTGTGCCATTCAGAAATAATCAGGATCCACCAACAGAACACTCCCGTTCTCACCACAGCTGCCAGCCCAGTGCCTGGAATGGTAAATGTGGAATTTTAATACACAGTTGATGCTGAGGAATATGGAAAATGCTAATTTGTGGCGCGATAAGATGAATCGAGACATCCCTTTAGCCCCATTTGACTCAGTGGAGGAAATGAATCATGAATGTTTGTTAAGTATGACAATCTAACGGGGCCAGATCTACATGCTCCCAGACTGGAGAGAGAGGGAGATAAAACCCCGCGCAGACGCCCAGGAAAACTGCCAGATTCTGTAATGATGGGAATTTATTGGCAGTTAAAGAGACAGTGGCAAGGCTTATTCACTAATAACCTCCCTCCATTGGAGAGCTCCACTGCATAGTGTTGGTGGGGTGTTTTGCCCGTATCTCTGGAAGATGTATGATGTATTCTCTGGAATGGTTCTTCTGAGAGCAGAGACAGAAGTCTTACAGCTATGCTTGACTTTGGTGGAGACAGTGTCTTTTTGGAATGGCTGATCACGACATGGTATTTGCTGTATCAACAACCTTCTTTAAACATGAAGGACCTTCTGTCTTTTGCCTTTGACTAGATTTAGCTAGTTTATCTTCATTAGAACGGGATGTGATCTTGATAGCAGTTTGGTTATTATGACAACCTTGAGACTAACGTAGAGCTCTGGTCGAACCCAACCCTAAATCCTAACCTTAACCTTACGCATCCTATGGTAGTTTAAACATACAGTAACCATTTACTTTACTAACACCATTTCAACACCAGCATTCTCTATGCTGCAATAAGACGGTGTAGAGGGAGTAGCAACCTGTCTGTTGGCTGGCTGGTCAGATTAGACGGCTCTGAGCTCCTTAAAGTCGCACGCGAACCAGATTGACATTTTCAAGGGCTTCCTTGGCAAAGACAATGCTAAAAGGGAGAGAAAAAGCCAATATGACTTTGTTCCTACCTTGCTGGAGGAGTTGTTTGTGTAAATCGCCTATAAGCTTATTGACCTGGATGTGTTGCACCCGACTGTGTGTGACTGTGATTTGGCTGGAGAGGCTGTCCTTTGATGAAGCAGCGATAGGGAGGCTTGATTCTAACAGCTCACTGACACATGCCCGCAAACTCTGCCCTTACATACACTGTGCCTCCCACCCTACCCCTTGCCTCCCTACCCTACCCCATGCCCCCTACCCTACCAATACCCTCCCACCCTACCCCATGCCCCCCACCTTACCCCATGCCCTCCTACCCTACCCATGCCCTCCTACCCTACCCATGCCACCAACCCCACCCCATGGGTCCACACCCTACCCTGTTTCACCTACCCTACCCCATGCCACCCTACCCTACCCCATGCACCTCTACCCTACCCCTACCCTACCCCATACCCCACCCCTATGCTACCCTACCCCACCCCATTCTACCCTACCCCATGCACCCCTACCCCATTCTACCCTATCCCATGGCGCCTACCCTACCCCATGCAACCCTACCCCATTCTACCCTTCCCTACCCCCTGCCACCCTACCCTACCCATTCTACCCTACCCCATGCCACCCTACCCTACCCCATGCTACCCTACCCTACCCCATGCCACCCTACCCAACCCCATTCAACCCTACCCCATGCACCCTACCCTACCCAATGCTACCCTACCCTACACCTTAACACCCTACCCCATGGAACCCTACCCTACCCTACCCCATCCTACCCTATACTCTTCCCTCCACCTTTCTCCATCCTCACTCAGATACATCATTTTTCTCATTCACCCCTAAATGTCTTCATTTGATTAAACAAGGAAAGAGATTTAGCCAGCGGTAGATTATTGTGACATAGACTATAATGTAGATCATTGACAATCTGTATCCTTTGATAACACCTCAATAAACAAGTGATATCAAAGACAGCCCCCTCTGAATGAAACGAAATGCTTTAATAGTCTGTTCGTATGGCAAAACGGTTTTGAGATAGCTCATGCACATTGAAATCATGAAGAGGCTGTATGTATCCCTGTATCTTTTATCATACTGTAGCCTACATACTGCTACAGCATGTTCCTCCTTGCTGGTTTCCCGTGCGACATTCGCTAGAGAGGAAACTTCATCAAGCCCATTGCTTGCCTGTGACATTGTTCATCTCTGTAAGGTTGCCTGGGCGATTGTGTTTAAAATGCATTGCAAATGGTGGTTAGATAGAAGGCAGCAGAAAATCCGTAATCACTGCTTAATTAAGGAATCATCTTGTAGCTTCATTTCCTGAGCTGTAATTAAACACTTCCAATACGTTTCGTTGCAGGGCTTAACATGTTCGCCTGAGATCAAGGTACTGCCTTTAATGTTATCTCACCCGGCTTCTTTAAACTCGCTCCACTGAAAGGAACTGTTGATATTCGCCCTTTGTTATCCTCGTCATAACGCCTAGTGATCCCCAGTATGCTAAAGAGTGTCTCCAGCTAACTGTACTCCATGCCCCCAACAGTAAATAGCGAGGCGGATTCAGTGAGTGGGCTCACTGATAATACCTACTGGGAAGGAAGGAAAGGGGGAGAATTTTGCCATCCCAAGCAGACACTTTCATAAGCTAAACTGGGTCACTGTGACCTCATGTTACTGTTAGTAGGACAGTGCTGCAGACTTCCTTCACTTGTCGTTTTTTTTTGTCTCTCACAGAGAGGCAGGAAGCTGCCATCCTTTTGGCAGTGTTTGCTGCCTTCTTTGAAGTGAGCCATGTGTGTAGAAAGCCAAACAAGCATAGTGAGTGTTGTTTGATCTGAAGATGAACCCAGGATGGACACAATGTTAAGGCCTTATTCTGGACTGTATAGACGTGTCCGATATGGCACTCTATTTACCATATAGTACACTACTTTTAGTCAGAGCCAGTAGTAGTAGTAATCATAGTACCTTTACATCAGATGGGTCTGACTAAATCCATCCCTCTGCTTCCTTCTTCAATGAAGTCTAATAATAACCCATCAACGCCCTTGGACGTACTCTGTAGGTTTAACACATCAAAGCAACGGAAAAGATGATGTGACCATACAGAACTAAGTATCCCCTCCACTAAGGACAAGCCTACTACCAGCAGTAGAGCTCAGAGACTGAAGTCAGGGCTGGAGACATAAACATTTTTATATTCTAATAATTTAGCAGACGCTCTTATCCAACAGTCTCCCCTCCACAGTGCTAGTGTTTTTAGCCACATTGCATGTATTGGATTTAGGGGTTTGTTATAGAACGACTTAATTGTCTGTGTCTGTATAGTGGACTTGGACATGCAAAACAGAAGAGGTTTTCAAGGAAAATCTAGGAACGTGGTAAGCTGTATTCCCATCACGGTGGTTGCTGTGGCTGTGTAGGCTGTGAAGTACTGTATGTTTTACAAGGTATTTAAGCACTTTACTTCCCAGGTTAGAGATAGATAGCCAAATATCCCTGGGTATGTCCTCTCCCTTTCTCCCTCCCTCTCTCTCCCTCTCTCCCCCTCTCTCTCCCTCTCTCCCCCTCTCTCTCTTTCTCTCCCCCTCTCTCTCTTTCTCTCTCCCCGTCTAGCTCTCTCTCTCTTTCTGAGTCTCAGCCCTGAGACTGTAAATCTGCTGTACTGTGTCCTAGAACACACATTCTCCCTCCTCCACAATAGATCAAACAGTAATAAATAGCCACCTTCCTCTCTCTCCCTCTCTTTTTCTTGCTCTCCCAAAGTTCTTGCTCCTCCTTCCTTCCTGCTACACATGGGCTTCCTCCTGTATGGTAACTCATAGGAACTCTAGATAAAAGTGTTGCAGCAGCACCAGTCACTGGTCCCACACACACACTTGATACTTCTTGAAATTCAATGCACTGTACTGGACATATATAGTAACAATAAAACAATGTATTCAAAGCTGCAGGGGTGATATTGCTTAATGTTAAGAACATTGTATATATAGCTAACATAACCATTTGTGTATTGTTTTGAGCCCTAGATGTTTAACATTAGTTACAGTACCATCACAAAGTATTCACACTCCTTTACTTTTTCCACATTTTGTTGTATTACAACCTGAATGTAATATTTATTAAATTGAGTTTTTGTCACTGGCCTACACGCAATATCCCTTAATGCCAAACTGAAATTATGTTTTTTGAAATTTTGACCAATTAATTAAAAATGAAAAGCTGAAATGTATTGAGTCAGTAAGTATTCAACCCCTTTGTTATGGCAAGCCTAAATATGTTCAGGAGTACAAATGTGCTTAACAAGTCACATAATAAGTTGCATGGACTCACTCTGTGTGCAATAATATTGTTTAATATGAGTTTTGAATGATTACCTCATCTCTGTACCCCACATATACAATTATCTGTAAGGTCCCTCAGTCGAGCAATGAATTTCAACCACAGATTCAACCACAAAGACCAGGGAGGTTTTCCAATGCTTGCAGGGCACATATTTGTAGATAGGTAAAAATAAAATAAAAAGCAGACATTGAATATCCCTTTGAGCATGGTGAAATTATTAATTACACTTTGGATGGTATATCAATACACCCAGTTACTACAAAGATAGAGGCATCCTTTCTAACTCAGTTTCCGGAGAGGAAGGAAACCGGTCAGGGATTTCACCATGAGGCCAATGGTGACTTTTTAAAACAGTTACAGAGTTTAAAGGCTGTGATAGGAAGGATGGATCAACAACATTATAGTTACTCCACAATACCAATTTTAAATAACAGCGTGAAAGAAGGAAGCCTGTACAGAATAAAAATATTCCAAAACATACATCCTGTTTGCAATAAGGCACTAAAGTAAAACTGCAACAAAAATTGGTAAAGAAATTAACTTTATGTCCTGAATACAAAGCGTAACGTTTTGGCAAATCCAACACGTCACTGAATACCACTCTTCATATTTTCAAGCATGGTGGTGGCTGCATCATGTTATGGGTATGCTTGTCATCGGTAGTGCTGAGCAATTAACCGAAATGTCGGTTATTTCTTGGTTTTTAAACAACTAATTGACCGTCATCGGTTCATTTATTTGAGTTCCATTTCCATTTTTTATGTGAGCTCAATGCGCACATTGCGCTGCAGTTTCTCTAGAAATAAATCAGATCATGCATGAACTGTGTGATGTAGTAGGGAGTTGTAGTTTCCAACAGGCCAATGTTCTACATAGTTTAGAGCAGATAACATGATAATTAACCAACATTACCATAATCCATTGCGCTCTCAAGTATCCGGTCTGTTTCTTCTAGCCTGCTATATAAGAGACAGAAGAATGCGCGATCAGGACGGATACATAGACAGCAGTTGCTTCGTGAGGTATTTTTATCTGAAAATACATGATTTAAGTGATCGATAGTTGGTATTCAGCAGTCATTAAAGTATGTCTTATGTACTTTGAAGAACCACTAAAATAGTGATTTTGGCAGACAGCATAGGCAGCAGCTCTATAGAGATGAGATGATGACTTGGAATGAAATAATAAAGTTGTCAAATAAATGAAATGTAATATACACAACAACTGAAATATTTTATTCAAGTAAAGTCATTTTAATAAATGAGAAGCAGTAATGGGCAGTCTCTACCATCATGGGACTTGTATTAATTGTTTTATTGTGTGTTGTTACAGCATTCAACCGCTTTAATGCGTAGTGCATTTCATCTAAAAAATTTTTTATTGAAAACTAAATCGAAAATCGTGATTATTTTTGAATAATCAAACCGAAACCGAATCGATCTCAAAAAGAACTAATCTTTCAGCACTAGTCATCTACAAAGACCAGGGAGGTTTTTAGGATAAAAATACATGGAATAGAGCTAAGCCCAGGCAAAATCCTAGAGGAAAACCTGGTTCAGTCTGCTTTCCAACAGACACTGGGAGACAAATTCTCCTTTCAGCAGGACAATAACCTAAAACACAAGACCAAATATACACTCGAGATGCTTACCAAGAAGACCGTGAATGTTCCTGAGTGGCCTATAGTAGTTATGGTTTTGACTAAAATCGGCATGAAAATCTATGGCAGGAATGGCTGTCTAGCGATGATCAACAAACAATTAGACAGAGCTTGAATAATTTTTTTAAGAATAATGTGCAAATATTGTACAATCCAGGTTTGCAAAGCTCTTAGAGATTTACCCATAAAGACTCACAGCTGTAATCATTGACTAAGGTGATTCTAACATGTATTGACTTTGGGGTGTGAATACTTATGTAAATGAGATATTTCTGTATTTCATTATTAATACATTTGCAAACATTCTAAAACATGTTTTCACTTTGTCATTATAGGGTATTGTGTGTATTGTGTGTAGACATATTTTCTATTTAATACATTTTGAGTTCAGGCTGTAACACAACAAAATGTAGAATAAGTCAAGAGGTATGAATACTTGCTGAAGGCACTGATAACAGTTGTTTCAACTGTATTATATGGGTGCTCCTCGATCAAACGTGGTGTGGCAACAATATGATTTAACTGTGAGTGATGTCACTCAACATGCCACTGTATGACCAACCTGTCCCATCTCCCCGTCTGTCTACAGGTGAAGAAGATGGCAGTGGAGAAGCAGGGGAGTCAGACATGGATGGGCAGAGTGAGTCCAGACACCCAGCCATAGGACCAGAGGATTGGGATGGACCAAGTAAGTTTACGTCATTTCTCTCTCTCTCTGGTGGCTATCATCTGATTGTCCGGCAGTTATCTGACATCCCTCAACCAGAAAGCCGTATTTCAACCAGGAAGTGACTTTTTTATGACATCTAATGACATATTTTTCCTGCTGGGAATGGAATGCACCTCGTAGGATGAGTGCTTTCAAATCTACCAGAAAGGGAAAGAGCAAGGCACGTGAGATATAAGCCACAAAAGTCTCTGAAGTTGGGATAAAATGTGCTTCCTAATAACAATAGATGAAAAACTGGGAAAAGTGATGTGGTGAGCTAAATGAGTATATTATCGCCATTGAATAGTAAGTTAACTTACTAGTGTTGAATGGGTGGATGAAATTGCTTTGCTCTTAATCTTATTGTATATGTGCTTGAACATAGAATGAAACCCCAAAAGAAAGCTTATAATAAAAAAATGTACTATATTTATTTTCTCTTTGAACATCTCATTTTACCATGCAGATTCCCCTTGCTGTTCTTCACAAGAGTTTCGAAAAATGGTTGTATCTTGTTTTTTTGTTCGTCTTAAAAGTCACTTCATCAAAGTGATGGATAATACATCGAACAAGATAGCAACACAGCAATTACTGTTCAGGGCATTACATCCACATTGCTGAACACACAAAATATGATTCCCTTCTAATGCGTATGACCTATTGCAGCAGGTACATACGTTTATAAAAGTGGGATTTGGACAAGTTGTGCTGGTGCTGAAGCCCCCTGCGGTGTGTATTTTATACTGACAGTGAATCAGTGTTATCGGCCCCTATCAGATAATGCATTTATCATTAAATTTTACATTTGCATTTAAATCTGGAGAAGGAAATGAGCATTGCTGGTTAAAGATTAGAGAGGCTGGGCCGACAGTAATAAAACATCACTGTGATCAGTCAGGAGACAGGGCTGAGGGGGTCAGCGCTCAACTATGGGGGCCACCATGACAAAAAGACAGCAGGCATCACATGACGAAGAGAAGGCCCTTTGGGCCGGGGGAAAACGCTGAGCTTAAAAATACTGCTGTCTTTGAAAGGGAGATAGGATTGGAAGGGATGGGAGCTCTGACTGGCTGTAATTATACACCGATCTCTCTATGTCTCTCTCTCTCTCTCGCTCGCTCTCTGGACATCTCTCTTTCTCTCTCTCTCTCTTGCTCTCTCTCTCTCTCTCTGTCCTTAGCCCTCAGAATATTGAGAATTACAGGCTCATAACAGAACACCGACTGCTGGACTGACTGGGGTTTGGGGGTGTTCAGTAGGGAGAAAATGTTTGAAGCTGAGTAAGGTCCTACCTAACTGAACTACCTGACTGAACTTGTCCAATACTAATAGAGATTTCAGTTTACCGTTGCCAAACATTTTGATACAGTGTGCACTAATAAACATGACCCTGGATTGTCTGTCTCATACTTAGAGTTTCTTTCAAACTCTAACTCCAGAAACATGACTTCAGATGAGATAGCACTATTGTCTCACGGACCACTCCTACATACAGGCATGTATCTATCTACCTGGTCAAAGCCCCAAGGACCCATACTCATATATGTTAGTATATCATCATTACTACACTATCTACATAATGAATATCATTTTGTGAGGATAAGGTGCACTCCCTCTCAGTTCCAGGTAGTCTCATTAGTATTTCTTAAGATCCTTTATGTTCTACTAGTCCATGAGAGAGACATAGTTTCAGAGCCGGATGTGGCTGCCACTCCTTCTGTTGTCTTTGTGGGCAGTGGGCAAGAAATGAATCTTTGAGCATAATAATGCCATTCACTATCCCATCACGCCTGCCATGAAAGGTCATTTCCCTTTTTAATTTTTCCCATTGTGTTGGAAAAGTCAGATGGGCATGTTATAATTTGAATAAAGAGGGAAATCAGACAATCAGATACGAACATTTTGAAATTACATGGCTTCCTGTTCAAAGCGATTAAAAGCAAATTTATTTAGTGTGAGACTGTCTACGCTGTAATCTCTTTGTAAATGTTCAGATAGTGGTAGCATTCAAACTGTCTTTGTTATTTTGGGCTTAAGTTTAAGCAGGTGCGATAAAGATCAGCACCGGATCATTTTTAATCACTCAGTGTGTGTATCTGAATAGGATGTATAATGGCTGTTACATAAAGAAAGGGGGCGTTCTTTGGCTCTGAACATCCTCTGAACATCCTCACCTGTCTTTGGTGCTCCTATCCAACCACCCCATGACATTTTCCTCTGTTGATAAAATGACAAAAGCAGCCAACAGTACATTCTCTAATTGATCTTTTCATCTTTATGTACCGTGTAAGGATGAACACATATCGAGTGTTGTAATATAGTTGCTAAGAAGACTCTTTTATCCAAAGTTACTTACAGAACAGTTGACACGGACAGTGACACGTTTATCTGGCCCATGTAGGAATCGAACCCACAACATTGGTGTTTCCAGCTCCATGCTAACCCACAGCCATTGGTGTTTCCAGCTCCATGCTAACCCACAGCCATTGGTGTTTCCAGCTCCATGCTAACCCACAGCCATTGGTGTTTCCAGCTCCATGCTAACCCACAACATTGGAACTACTAGTTTCCCAGTGTTCCTTCCTGTATAGTATAACAGTAGAACCATGTGACTCATTCATCTGATGGGTGTTCTGCCTTCTCTCATCGAACAGAGAACACCCAGGGAGTTCTCAATATAACCATGTCATCCCTGAAGCAATCAGCACAGAGATCTGCTGTTTCATGTTCATTTGGCGTCATGGATATTTGAAATCCATGTACTATAATGGGAGATAAACCTGACTGTGAAGTACTGCTATTCTTCACTCATTTCCATGGACTACTTTGTCTCCGATACAGATCTGTCGCTGTTCCTCAAGGCTAAATGAGAGTGGTGGGTTTTAGCTAGCGTTAGCTTCTAATGAACTTCTGCACATTCTAATCTACTGGTCTGCTCTTATGAGCCACACCCCCGTGAAAAGACATGGAAACTCAGTTAGCTTCAGAGGAGGCTCTCTCTCATTGCTTCTAGTGTGGTTTTGTCTCGATACTGTACAGAGTAAAACGTTCTCCCTACGTTTGGAGGAATGCAGTTGTTAGCTTAGGCTTACATGGCTGATTAAGCAGACACTGTGATGTATATCTGTAAACATAATGTAATCTTCCATCTCGGTGTTAGCATGATACCATGTCATTTTACTGTTCAAATAAACTAAACAACACGCTGCCTCTATTTGTACCAAGTAAGATACGTCTGACAAACAGTCTTACTTGAAGATAATGTGTCCCAGATTGCACCAGCAGCTGGGTGAGAAGGTTTGTGAAGGAAACAGGGGCAGGGAAGGAGAAGGAGAAGGGAGGAGAGCAATAAACACAAGCAAGTGAGCAGAAGTGATGATCACCTTGCCCATTATTCTTTCTGCTTGACTGGTCCTGAACGGGCACAGCCCTGTCCAGTTACCCTTCTCTCTGTGCCAGCTGGGCATGAGCCACGGTCGGACAGTTTGGGGTGAGCTGAAGGAGTGGCCCTCCGAGACGATGTCCGATGGTCAGACAGGAGCAGACCCCTCCCCTATCCACCCACCCCCTTCATCTCCCGCCGGCCTCCATCCCCTTCATCAAGTCATCAAAAGCTGCACGGCAAAACATGTCTGTCCTCAGATGAAGACTACAGTAGTCTCACAGTTTTTACTCCGGCCCACCTTTGAGTGTGTGCCGATGGCGATGTTCCCGCCTACTGGTCCACATGAAAACAATAACGTTTCAGGTTTTATGCACATATGTCACGCGAGGAGAATTTGTAGAGCAGATGGCCACGATACCGTGGCAGGTGCCTCGGCAAATGTTTGCCATCGCTGTGCTGCTATTTATATCATTGTGAAGCACAGAGTCACAAATATTTGAGGACGGAGGAACGGACAGAGGGACCGTTGGCCCTCTTTGTTGTGAGTCAGAATGACCACCAAAATAAACAGATTAGGGTTTACAGATGTAGGGTCTTATTGTGAGACAGTTTGCTACAGCAGGAAAATAATCCTGCAGCAACATGAAATGTGAATTATTATGTGGATTATAATTAATGGACATTTTTGCAGGGGTTGATCCATTTTTTGTTAGGTCAAATCAAGTCTGACATATTAAAGTGGAAATGACAAACTTTAGAAGCCTTTTTATACCTCGAATAGACTACAAGTTTGCATTTCCTGCTGTGCATAAAATTAAGATCCTACCTCGGTATACTCCAGACGATAATGACCTGAATGCGTCAGGGCAAACTTTTTTGCCGATACAGTATAATACAGCAGATGCAGTGTAGTAGGTTTGTTGTCCAAATGGGATATAAAAAAAGCTATGAATTCCCCCAGAACATCTTCATGTTTGTGGCTACATAATTATAGCACACTATGAGGTAACTGTGAGACGACCCCAGTCCGCAGGCTGGGGCAGCACACTTCCTATACAAACCCTTGTCATCACACCTCTAGAAGAGTCCATCCTGAACACACTGTTAATGAGAGTTCTTCTGGCACCTGACAAGTTCTGCACGGCAACAGTGGATTTTTTATTTTGACTCTGAAGTCCATTAATTGAGGATGTGGTACGGAAGGAGGGAGGAAGGGGTGCTGGAATGAGAGAAAGAGACAAACGGAGTGCACAGATTCAGATTAGGGCTGCAGAAGATGAGGGTGTAAAAGGGATTTAATGCTAGGATGGATTAGAGAAATCCTTGTAACAATGTTAAATAATTATAGTTCCAGTCGAGATCAAAGCACCATTGATTGAACCCCTCAAGCCTTCAGCACACAGAGTCTTGGAAAGCAGAGATTGGTAAACTAGTGCTCAGACCACTCCGACTGCTCCGGTTAAATTGGATTGGAAATATTAGGATGTAGATGAATCCTTCAGGAGTTTGCAGAAATGTAGCTCGCAAGAGCCATTTGAATGGTTCGATACAGATGTGGGATCTTAATTTGAGCCAGTTCGCTACAGCAGGACAATAATTCTGCAGCAACAGGAAATGTGACTTATTATGTGGATTATAATTAATGGACATTTTTGTAGGAATTTATACATTTTTTGTAAAGGAAAATCAAGTCTGAAATTTCAAAATGGAAATTACAATCTTCAGAAGCCTTTTTAAACCTCAAATACATTACAAGTTTTACATTTCCTGCATTGCAGGAAAATTCTCCTGCAACAGGGTAATACAATTAATATCATACGTTTGTAGAACTGCCTGTCTGGGCAGAATGATCATAAGTCGAGGATGCAGCAACCACCTCTTCTGATAGATAGATACAGTACCTAAAGCATTTTAAGTAGACTTACAGACATAGTCTGGACTTTTCACTGACATTTTCAACCTCTCCCTGTCCGAGTCTGTAATACCAACATGTTTTAAGCAGACCACCATAGTGCCTGTGCCCAAGAACACTAAGTTAACCTGCCTAAATGATTACCGACCGTAGCACTCACGTCTGTAGCCATGAAGTGCTTTGAAAGGCTGATCATGGCTCACATCAACACCATTATCCCAGAAACCCTAGACCAACTCCAATTTGCGTACCGCCCCAACAGATCCACAGATGATGCCATCTCTATTGCACTCCACACTGCCCTTTCCCACCTGGACAAAAGGAACACCTATGTGAGAATGCTATTCATTGACTACAACTCAGCATTCAACACCATAATGCCCTCAAAGCTCATCAATAAGCTAAGGACCCTGGGACTAAACACCTCCCTCTGAAACTGGATCCTGGACTTCCTGATGGCCTGCCCCCAGGTGGTAACAACACACACACACACAACACATCCGCCACGCTGATCCTCAACACAGGGGCTCCTCAGGGGTGCGTGCTCAGTCCCCTCCTGTACTCCCTATTCACTCATGACTGCACGGCCAGGCACGACTCCAACACCATCATTAAGTTTGCCGATGACACAACAGTGGTAGGCCTGATCACCGACAGCGACGAGACAGCCTATAGGGAGGAGGTCAGAGACCTGGCTGTGTGGTGCCAGGACAGCAACCTCTCCTTCAACGTGATCAAGACAAAGGAGATGATTGTGGACTACAGGAAATAGAGGACAGAGAACGCCCCCATTCTCATCGACGGGGCTGCAGTGGAGCAGGTTGAGAGCTTCAAGTTCCTTGGTGTCCACATCACCAACAAACTAACCAAGCACACCAAGACAGTCGTGAAGAGGGCACGACAAAACCTATTCCCCTTCAGGAGACTGAAAAGATTTGGCATGGGTCCTCATATCCTCAAAAGGTTCTACAGCTGCACCATCGAGAGCATCCTGATTGGTTGCATCACTGCCTGGTATGGCAACTGCTCGGCCTCCGACCGCAAGGCACAACAGAGGGTAGTGCGTACAGCCCAGTACATCACTGGGACCAAGCTCCCTGCCATCCAGGACCTCTATACCAGGCAGTGTCAGAGGAAGGCCCTAAAAATTGTCAGAGACTCCAGCCACCCTAGTCATAGACTGTTCTCACTGCTACCACACGGCAAGCGGTACGGGAGCGCCAAGTCTAGGTCCAAGAGGCTTCTAAACAGCTTCTACCCCCAAGCCATAAGACTCCTGAACACCTAATCAAATGGCTACCCAGACTATTTGCATTGCCCCCCTCTTTTACACCGCTGCTACTCTCTGTTGTTATCATCTATGCATATTCACTTTAATAACTCTACCTACATGTACATATTACCTCAACTAACCGGTGCCCCCGCACATTGACTCGGTACCGGTACCCCCCTGTATATAGTCTCGCTATTGTTATTTTACTGCTGCTCTCTTTAATTACTTGTTACTTTTATTTCTTATTCTTATCTGTATATATATATATATATATATATATATATATATTATTTTTTTACTGCATTGTTGGTTAGGGGCTCGTAAGTAAGCATTTCACTGTAAGGTCTACACCTGTTGTATTCGGCGCATGTGACTAATACAATTTGATTTGATTTGATATTTCAGCAAAGTAGAAAACTGAGGAAACTAACAAGTTGTTTATACATTTTTTCCTCTAATCAACAGATTTGGACGTGCATCATAGCGATTCTCCCTCAAAAGGATGTTTTATCTCTCCCAGTGGTTTTATTCAAAGCTTTTTATCAAGTATTGGAAAAATAATGATGAGATTTCAGATGAAACTATGAACAACAGCTAGAAACTTTGGGAATGAAAACATGGAAACTAAACTGCAATCTCAGCACTCATTTTCTCATCAGGGTTTTTCTGAAATGGTGGGCCATCCCTGGCCCAGAGCAAGCTGTGTACTCCACACTGCAAAATAGAAACTTGCTATGCTCTCTCTCCTTCACATTACATTCACTTCCTCACACAGACACATACATGTATAGCCTACACACACACACACACACACACACACACACACACACACACACACACACACACACACACACACACACACACACACACACGCACACACGCACACACACACACACACACACACACACACACACACGCACACACACATACACACACACACCATGAAAAGAATGTTTGATTGTGTTGATTAAATATGCAACAAGAGATTAGAGAAATCACTTCACTCATATGCTGCAGTTCTTTCATGCAAATGTACTCACTGATCCGATATACTGTACTAAGAGGCTTTATGGCAAAACTTCATGGTTGTTAGTTATATCATCTAAAATAGGACTAAATTAAATCGCTGTTGTTATCATTCTAAGTATTTGGAGTAATAGTTTGTGTAGGTACAGTATGTTGGCTGCAACAGTGAACTTAAAATAGTCAATAGATATAGATTCTATTGATTGTCACATTTTTCAAGAGAATCACTGTATCATTGGAAAATCACATCTTAATTTTCAGTGTTTCTTTTTTTCATGACAGAATTCAATGAGAATGAAAGCTGTTGGTAAATAGGAAGCTGAACACAGTTGCTGGCAGTGATTCTGCCCTGGGGGACTTGGTTCTCAATGCTGCATTCTTTCTTTAACACTCTGAATATGTTTGTTCTGCAATGCTTACACCCTCTGAGGCTGGATAGATGAGAAATATAGCAGTCTTCTACTTATTTGGAGAGGTATCACTTAATCGGGTGAATATGTGATGTGAGTCCCTCTTCATTCCATAGGATTTCATTTTGCTCTATATATATATAAACTATATTTGAGTTTCTTTCTGTGCTGCTCCTCCATGATTCACTGAGAGTTCAACAGAATCTTACTGAGTCATATTTTATGTACATGTATTTGCGCTATTTATGGTAACTTTTTGTTTCAATTCAGTTTGAAAACTGAGCACCTCAAGTCATCAATGCATATGGTTTGGCTGTGGGAATGTAAATCTTAAGCTTCACCCTCTCTCTCTCCCCCCTCTCTCTCCCCCTCTCTCTCTCCCTCTCTCTCTCTCCCCCTCTCTCTCCCCCTCTCTCTCTCTCCCTCTCTCTCTCCCCCTCTCTCTCTCCCCCCCTCTCTCTCTCTCTCCCCCTCTCTCTCTCTCTCCCTCTCTCTCTCTTTCTCTCTCTCTCTCTCACACACACACACACACACACACACACACACACACACACACACACACACACACACACACACACACACACACACACACACACACACACACACACACAGTCTCTCCCTCTTGTGAAAGGTATTGATATCAGAGCAGTGGCCCCTGCCTCTCAGACAGTGTGTGTGGTGATGAACAGCTGTGTCCGGCTTGGCCCCCTGGTCACGCCAATTTGTGTGAAGTTGGGGGGGCGGGCACTGGTTGTCAACTGAATTAAAATACCAAATAATAGTAATAATAATGATAATAAAAAGTTAATAAAAAACCGCATGTTCCTTCCTGATTGTGAGTGTTGTGGTATTCAATTATGCAATTTTCATTGGCATATTAATCATCTTTTCAACAAACAAGCCGGCGTTAATTAAAGCAAAGCATGGATAAAGACGTGTTGCCGGATCATCACTCCGTTTATCACCGTGCACAGACCCGCAGTTAAGTCAATTCCGGCTGTGAGATGAATTTCAATGTTCTCCTCGCTCTTTCCTGTGTGTGTGTGTGTGTGTGTGTGTGTGTGTGTGTGTGTGTGTGTGTGTGTGTGTGTGTGTGTGTGTGTGTGTGTGTGTGTGTATAGATGTATATGTATTATGGTCAGTGTGTGTGTGCGTGCGAGTGCTTGCGTGCGTGTGTGTGTGGTTTCTCACTTGTTTCTGCCATTGTCTGGAGGGAGGGCCAGTAACACTGCATGTCAGAGTGGGAGTGGCTGAATATGTAAGTTGTGACTCATTTAAATCAGACTAAATAGTAGAAAGTTGTCTTGGTTACCTAGTTATTGGAAAGAATGGAAACAAATTACAGGCTACAGCTTTAACCTCACTACCTCCGTATTACAGTTATGATTATATTGCATTATACTGTTGAAAAAACATCATAGTTATTTGTAATTATTGACACGACAATATGTAATTTGTGTGTTGGTTCTTAGCTTGGCTCATTGGAAGGAGAATGGAGTTGACTGAGAATCTGTGGGAGATATACTTGTCCTAATCACAGCTCACTGATCAGCTGCCATTCATTAACAACCAGGGGAGAGGCACAACGCCTCTTTGACCTAGATAGTTTGTGTGTATGCATTGATATGTAGGCTATGTGTTCTGTCCTTGAGCTGTTCTTGTCTAATGATGTTCTTCTGTATTATGTCATTCTGTATTATGTTTCATGTTTTGTGTGGACCCCAGGAAGAGTAGTTGCTGTTTTTGCAACAGCTAATGGGGATCCTAATAAAATACCAAATACCAAATTAACAACCCAGAGAAACCCTGGTGATGTGAGCAGCCAGAGCCATGAAAACACTTGAGTCAGTCAGTCAGTCAGTCAGTGGGCCACCAGAATAGAGCTCCATCAGCCAGCCATCTGACTGTAGACATGTTGCTTGTCCCCGTCCCCGGCTCCTCCGTTGTGGAGCAACTTTATCAGTGCCAGCCGCTCACCCACTTGCTAAACTGGAGGGCCAGCCGCCTCTTAACTTAAACATAAGATCTTTGTGGTTTGAAGCACTCGGCTGCACTGCGCACAATGAGAATCTGAAAGGCAAACAAGACTCTAGTGTCGGCATTGCCCATCACAAAATCATCACACCACACCACCACCACATGGAAAAGGAAAAAACGTCTGTTTCTGCTGCGTTAGCTCGATACTAAATGCACTCAAACAGACTGCTGCACTGGAGCGAGATTCCCTCTCAAGGAAGCAAAAAGGAGAGATGGAGGTAGAGAGAGAAAGCGGGTGGAGAGAGAGAGCGAGAGAGAGAGAGAGAGAGCAAGTGGAAGAGAGGGAGAGAGAGAGAGAGAGAGAGAGAGAGAGAGAGTGGAAGAGAGAAGTCAAAAACCTCCACATAACAATGCCGGAGAAAAATCAGAACATTTTCCGCCGAAAGATGGGCCATTTCCAAATCCTCGTGCCCTATCAGACAAATTAAAGTAAATCAAGCATGAAATGAAGCAGAAGAGCCCGGAGATAAGGCTCCTTTAAGTCGTTTACAGATTAGGATAGAGAGAGAGGTGCATCTGGTCTCTGGCAGTGAAGGAGGCTAGTTTCTCATTTCACAATAGCAGTCTGTGTATAGGATTACTCTCCCCTGTCACTGACATGGGAAGCAGTGGGGGAAAAGCCATCCACAAAATGTTGCTAAATATGTCCCTAATGTCTCCAACGTACCGAACTTCACTTGTCTCCCATCTGAACGGGGGTGATATGTTATGTTATAGCATGTTATGGAAGTGAGTAGTAATCCGATTGTGATTATTTTTGGTCAATTAGATGTGTTGTTATTTGGGGTGCCTTCTATTCTCAATAGTCTTTCCACCACCACGTGACTTAAAATGTACATGTGATTCAGGATTGGCTAGAGCAGATCACATGACTGTGGCAGTCACTTCCTCTGTCCACTGAGCATGTCTGAAGTCAGGTTGGAGAGAATTTGACAGACTTCAATCACCATACTGTATGTTGAAAGGTGCATATATGCAGTATGTATTTATTTCACTTTAAATTGAACAAACTGCACTATTACTGTAATTAAAAGATGCAGTTACTGTTACAGTGTATAATTGCCTCACAAAATATGATTTATATTGTAATATTTTTGTATTTCTTGTTAAAGGCAGTATATTGAATTATTTTGATTAATTATCTTATTATTTATTATTTTACTTTCTGCTCCATACATACTTTCTGCTCCTTCTGCCAGGAGTCATTTATGGTAATAGATCCTACAGTACAGTACAGTACAGTACAGTATGTCTGATGATTTATGGTAATAAATCCTACAGTACAGTACAGTACAGTATGTCTGATGATTTATGGTAACAGATCCTACAGTACAGTACAGTATGTCTGATGATTTATGGTAACAGATCCTACAGTACAGTACAGTATGTCTGATGATTTATGGTAATAGATCCTACAGTACAGTACAGTATGTCTGATGATTTATGGTAATAGATCCTACAGTACAGTACAGTATGTCTGATGATTTATGGTAACAGATCCTACAGTACAGTACAGTATGTCTGATGATTTATGGTAACAGATCCTACAGTACAGTACAGTATGTCTGATGATTTATGGTAACAGATCCTACAGTACAGTACAGTATGTCTGATGATTTATGGTAATAGATCCTACAGTACAGTACAGTACAGTACAGTACAGTACAGTATGTCTGATGTAAATCAGTTAGTGAGGATTCTAATCAGAAAGCCAGTCGGGTGATTTTAAACTCTGTAATGCTCACTCACCTTAACCATCACTTCAACTCAGTGATGCCGTGCTCTACCCGCTGAGCTACAGAGGACCATCTCTGTACTATATAGACCTCATGTACTATACATCACCTATACTCCCATTTCCCCTGAAAACACACACACACACACACACACTCACACACACACACACACACACACACACACACACACACACACACACACACACACACACACACACACACACACACACACACACACATATATACACACACACACACACACACATACACACACACACACACACACACACACACCGACAAACAGTAGGTGCATGGCTCTTTGATGCCGCCCGTAGTGGGCTTGGTGGATTTTGTTTCACTCGTCACATGTATCTGTTCTGGCGGTGATGAGAGGTGGGCTTGGCTGCTATACCCAGTCTGCTCTGAGAGAGACAGGGAGCTGGCCTCATCAGCGGGTAGTTGCTCTCTAAAACCGCCACCTTGACCTTCCCAGCCCAAGTCTTAGGTTTATCCTCTTTATCACACTATCTCCAGGCATTTAAAAATACTCCTGAAACTGGATGATTTAACCCGCTTTTACGCTGTTCACATCAAAACTGGATGAAAAAAAGCTTAATCCATCTTATCTGTTGACTGTCAAACTGCTCCGGCTAAAACCTACTCACAAAACACAACTAGGTCACCCAGGAAAAACAGAATTCCTGTTTACGGAAAGTTTGAAATCTCGTAATTGACTTGGGGAAGAGGTTTCAGGAGCTCTTTGAAATACTCCAGTCTGTAAATTAAGTTTTAAATTCAATCCCATAGTTAACAGTTACTACTGTAAATATGTTTGCTACTATAGCCATGTTTGCCTGATTTATTTCCATAAATGTATGTTCCTCTCTTAGAAGTGATTGGATATATATATTGTTTGTTTTTGAATGAAAGCAAGTGTTCTAAACTTCACTAGTTTTGTTCATAAAATTCTGTAAAGCTTTTGTGTTTTAGCAGGCATCCACCCGGTCATACCGGTATGTGAATGCTTTACTTATAAACATATAGAATCGAATAGAAACAATTATTCAGTCCATCTGACAGGCAAAATAGGAGTGATATCCTTCTGATGCTTCTCAACATGTAAAACAATCAAATCAACAACAAATAATGTGGCGTCCTCTAGATGTTGTTTGAGATATCTGTGTGGGGAGACTTTCATCCTTTTAAGTTTTCCTGTCTTGTTTTACCAGCTATCAATAGACAGTGTGGCACTTGTATAAGATGGATGTGTTGGAGATTGTTGTCTTTATGCTTACTGCCAACTTCACTAGGCTTTTGATCAAACTGAGGACTTGACAACTGGCATACTCCTATTGTTCAATGATAGCATACCGCCTCAGTGTTTACGTCAATTATATACATCAGAGACAAGTTCTCAGTAGATGGTAGATGTATTTCCTGTTCATATTACAGTTCTCTGATTTCCCTCTTGTGATTGAAGGGGATCTAAACAGCAACAATATATTATATTCTCAACCTGCCAGAATAAATAGAACGTTTTCTACCTTTTTAATCAACTTCTTTGTATGAAACTATACTTTGCATACATTGTGCATGTTAGCAATAGAATCACCCCGGTCCTCTCTGCTTTGTGTCAGGGCTAAAATCACAGACAGTATCTATATCTTTGGCTAAAATGTCCTAATCTCTTATGCCCTGTTTAACTTTTCCTACAACAAACCCTTGCCTGTCTTGTGGGCCTCAAAACAAATCTGACCTATAGGAGTGTCCTCAAAACAAATCTGACTTATAGGAGTGTCCTCAAAACAAATCTGACTTATAGGAGTGTCCTCAAAACAAATCTGACCTATAGGAGTGTCCTCAAAACAAATCTGACCTATAGGAGTGTCCTCAAAACAAATCTGACCTATAGGAGTGTCCTCAAAACAAATCTGGCCTATAGGAGTGTCCTCAAACCAAGGCTGATCGATCCACCTCCTTTTCAAACGTTGCTATGGGCACAGCCAAACAACGGAAGTGATAGATTCCACTTCCGCTTCATTTCCCTACTGCAGTGCGCCAGTGGCAAACTTGCCGGAGTAAATGATTTGAAAAAGTCAATTTATAGAGTATAAAAGTCAAGTAAATAAGGGTATGTGTAATTGAAATGTATTTAATTCAAGTTCGCTAACATTAGCTGGATCTACTAGTAGGATAGTTTTGTTGTGAGAATAACGTTAGTTGTGTTGTGGCAGACTTAAGGCCACCAATCCAATCCAATAACTATAATAATAAACTATAGGCTACATAACTAGAAAACGTTGGTGAGCATCCACACTAGAGGAAAGTTTATAGTTTATCGTTCTTCAGTCCTACGCCTGTCAATCAGTCCTACGCCTGTCAATCAGTCCTACGCCTGTCAATCAGTCCTACGCCTGTCAATCGGACTATTAATAAGGTGGTAACACAAGACCATTCAGGAGGTCTGTAACACAAGACCATTCAGGAGGTCTGTAACACAAGACCATTCAGGAGGTCTGTAACACAAGACCATTCAGGAGGTCTGTAACACAAGACCATTCAGGAGGTCTCTAACGCAGAGATACTGGTTTAGACCATTCAGTGCTTCCAGGGTGTGTTCGTTGTCATAGTGACAACTGCAAATAATACTTCAATGTACATGTAAGCCTAATGTAAAATAATATAGTAACTTGTGTTCTAAATGTACCAATTCAACAACATACGCTGTTTACCCTGCACATCTTTTACAGCATGTCATTGCCTCGTTGCTCAAGTGGTTTGCAAGTGATTTCAATTTTTCTAATAGTTGTCAATTCGTTTGGTCTTCTTTTTCACTGTGCTCATCTCTGTATGTCCTGTGCAACTATTTGCAATGCATCAGTGCAACAATGTTATCATAACCGGCCAAAAGTGATCACACCAATGCACATTCTTTCCTCAACTTTCCCAACATGCATTTTCTAAGCTGTAGGCCTGTTTTACATTCAGCAATTAGCAAGGGCAAGCCTGCTTCTTTCCTTGAATAGGCTATAAGGCCTAGTATAAAACATGATCAAAATAAATGTCCTATAGATTTTGTAGCCTATAGCTTTTCCTGGGATTTCACGAGAAGAGGAGAGTCTTGCGTCCGTTGCCTATAGCCTATTGCGCACAGGAATAGCTGGGAGAGAGAGGCTAGGGATGTGTAGCTGAAGTAAGACGCTAAATATTAGCTAGATATTAGGCCATTCATTAGATAAATATTAGCTAGATATTAGGCCATTCATTAGATAAATATTAGCTAGATATTAGGCCATTCATTAGATAAATATTAGCTAGATATTAGGCCATTCATTAGATAAATATTAGCTAGATATTAGGCCATTCATTAGATAAATATTAGCTAGATATTAGGCCATTCATTAGATAAATATTAGCTAGATATTAGGCCATTCATTAGATAAATATTTAGGGCTATAGGCTAAATATGTACTTGTCAAAGTGCAAGAAAAATAAGTTAAGAGATTCTGAAATGACAGATCAGTAGTGCATTCCTCCAGGCTGCGCTCTGTGGTTCCAGGGCACTTAAAGCTCCACTATTGATTAGGCCTACGTTTTTACACCAAATGATTATACCTGGGCTACAACAACACAATGCAATGAGGAAAGTATTATTGTTATCAAGTGAATACACAAGTATTGTCCATAGGGTGTAAACTGTGATGTAGCCTAATTTGCGGCATCACTAGCCGCGTCCTCAGAGCATGCGCAGACCAGCTGGCTGGTGTGTTTACAGGCATATTTAATCGCTCCCTATCCCAGTCTGTTGTCCCCACATGCTTCAAGATGGCTACCATTGTTCCTCTACCCAAGAAGGCAAAGATAACTGAACTAAATGACTACCACCCTGTAGCACTCACTTCTATCATCATTAAGTGCTTTGAGAGGCTAGTCAAGGATCATATCACCGCCACCTTACCGGCCACCCTAGACCCACTTCAGTTTGTATACCGACCATACAGGTCCACAGATGACACAATCTGGACAATCCCATCTGGACAAAAATAATACCTATGTAAGAATGCTGTTCATTGACTACAGCTCAGCATTCAACAACATAGTTAGTACCCTCCAAGCTCATCATTAAGCTGGAGGCCCTGGGTCTCAACCCCCTCCCTGTGCGGCTGAGTCCTGGACTTTCTGACAGGCCCAGTTGGTGAAGGTAGGAAACAACATCTCCACTTCGCTGACCCTCAGCACTGGGGCCCCACAAGGGTGTGTGCTCAGCCCTCTCCTGTACTCCCTGTTCATCCACGACTGCGTGGCCATGCACACCTCCAACTCAATCATCAAGTGTGCAGACGACACTACAGTGGTAGGCTTGATTACCAACAACGACGAGATGGCCTACAGGGAGGAGGTGAGGGCCCTCGGAGTGTGGTGTCAGGAAAATAACCTCACACTCAACGTCAACAAAACAAAGGAGATGATCGTGGACTTCAGGAAACAGCAGAGGGAGCACCCCCCTATCCACATCGAAGGTACAGAGAAGGTGGAAAGTTTTAAGGTCCTGGACGTACACATCACAGACCAACTGAAATGGTCCACCCACACAGACAGTGTGGTGAAGAAGGTGCAACAGCGCCTCTTCAACCTCAGGAGGCTGAAGAAATGTGGCCTGTCACCCAAAACCCTGACAAACTTTTACAGATGCACAATCGAGAGCATCCTGTTGGGCTGTATCACCGCCTGGTACAGCAACTGCACCGCCCTCAACCGCAAGGCTCTCCAGATGCTGGTGCAGTACACAACGTATCACCGGGGGCAAACTACCTGTCCTCCATGACACCTACAGCACCCAATGTCACAGGAAGGCCAAAAAGATCATCAAGGACATCAACCACCCGAGCCACTGCCTGTTCACCCCGCTATCATCCAGAAGGCAAGGTCAGTACAGGTGCATCAAAGCTGGGACCGAGAGACTGAAAAACAGCTTCTATCTCAAGGCCATCAGACTGTTAAACAGCCATCACTAACTCAGTGAGGCTGCTGCCTACATTGAGACCCAATCACTGGACACTTTAATAAAGATCACTAGTCACTTTAAACAATGCCACTTTAATAATGATACATATGTTAGATTACTCATATCACATGTATATACTGTATAGCAGGCTAGGCCTGATTATGCATCCATGTTGATCAGTTTGGGTCTATTCCCTACAGTTTAGAAGGCCCAGAAATATACATTATCAGGCCACTCATATGGTGTAGGCCTATTTTGTCAGGATATAGCCCGGTGTTAAGATAGTCATACTATAGGAAAATATAGGTTTATCCTTTCCAACTCCCCGCCCGTTAAAGAAAATAAGCCTATGTGTCCAACAAGCTTTTGTAGTCTGGCTTTTCCTGGGGCTCCACAAGATTTAAAAGGAATAGCCGTGACAGCGGATAGGCAAGGTGCGTACTTGCGAAACAGAACAATGAAGACAGACTGGCTTGAGGTGTAGCCTATAGCCTAAGTTAGAAGCGTATGAAGAATGTTATGATTGTTTTCAAGTGAGTGCAAAACTCTAGTCTAGTCTGTAAACGGCAGTGAATAGCCTGTTATTTGAATAACCGCTCAAAAGCCTGGCATTTTGAATGCATATTTATTTCGAAATAACTACATCATGTTGTGTTGCTAACATGTTGTTGTCATGTGTTGCTACCATGTTGCTGTCATGTTGTGTTGCTACCATGCTGTGTTGTCATGTTGTGTTGCTACCATGCTGTGTTGTCATGTGTTGCTGCCATGCTACTTAGTTGTCTTAGGTCTCTCTTTATGTAGTGTTGTGGTGTCTCTATTGTCGTGATGTGTGTTTTGTCCTATATTAATATCGTTTTTTTTTATCCCAGCCCACGTCCCCGCAGGAGGCCTTTTTCCTTTTGGAAAAATTGTACATTTGTAAATAAGAATGTATTCTTAACTGACTTGCCTAGTTAAATAAAGGTAAAAAAAAAATAGATATAAAAATAGCCTGACTGATTGGACAACCATTTGGAACAGTTTTCTCAGCAGTTTAGCCTACAGGGCCCAGGAACATTAGCAGGACAGTAATATGGTGTATAAGACTGACCTATAGGAATGTCCTCAAAACAAGGCTGACCTATAGGAGTGTCCTCAAAACAAGGCTGAACTATAGGAGTGTCCTCAAAACAAGGCTGAACTATAGGAGTGTCCTCAAAACAAGGCTGAACTATAGGGGCCAACCCTTTCCCTGTACCCCTTCCTCTTAGCCAAGCACATGCGGTTGTCTAGGAAACTTGCTCTCCCAAAATGGTCAAGTTTCTCCTCCCTCCCGCTGCTCAAAAGGAGGGTGTGAGCCAGACAAGCAGGGGGTTCTCGTCTGGGAGAGAGGGAGAGGAGGTGGAGGAGGAGGAGGAGGAGGAGGAGGAGGAGGAGGAGGAGGGAAAAGGTCCATCTGTGTTTTAAAACAAGTGTCTTGCCCAGAGATAATAGTGCTGCTCTGGGTTATAAATGATGCATTTTGTTCTCTTGGACCTGATAATGGAGGTTTAGGGGAAGGGGAGGAAAGTTCATCGCTCTCTTATCACGGCACACTGGCATTTCTCCTTCAGCTGTAACATTTCATATCACATCTCTGCTCCTTTAGAGATGTAGCACCTTTTGTGGAGAGATACTGTACGTTCCATTTCACCCTCTATATGCTCCATGTGGTATATTCATTTGTATCCCATTTGGCACTTCTATAACCTGTTCCGTCAATAGCGATGGTTGTGATAGCTGCGTCTGTGAACTGATAGACATGGGGTTATTATTGAACGTTGTCACAGCAGTCTCTTACTCTACTGTACACCTCTCTACGTAGATTGACATGGTTTCAATTGTTACCATTTTATGATATCAAGTGAATATCCAGTGAATTGTTGTTTTTAAGCAAAATAATATTACATTAGATTGTATTTTGTTTCCAATTGTTACAGTCAAGGGATAGTAGGAAAGTGGTTTTATTAGTTGAAAAAATATTTAACCATGGAAATAGGATTTATTTATGTATAAATACATATAACTAGAATGTGTATAGGCGACCAAGGTAAGTCTTAGTTTTCAGTTGGTCACTGAACTAATATTAATGATTTAAATGGCTACAGTCAAACCACTGTTAATCTGCAGCCACCTAACACTGTCATTTGTCATTTATGACCCTCACTGTAGAGAAATGATATTAAGTTAAATCCAAATTGGATGAAGTTCCACACCAGGAGATGTGGAGAACATTATTATATGGAAGAATATTTGAATACAAAGTCTATCCATCATCATCCATTAGGAATCCACCATAGTGTTCAAACATTTTATACATTGAGATTTTGTGGTAACATTTCTGTGGTAACATTTCTGTGGTAACATTTCTGTGGTAACATTCTGAGTCCCTTGAATGCCATATTGCCACATAGAAAGTGATCTTATGGTTGAGTGATTGTTTACTACTGAACCTACTGCACCCACCATTCAGAACATACTTCACTGGCTCACATGGATTGAACTACGGTGTTACTGTATGTGGACTGTACCTATATAGATACCTCTTGAATGGAGGTGAGGGCAAATGTTCTTCATTTTAAAGAACAGGTCATGTTATTGGAGATCTAATAGTGGATTTATAAAAGAGGTCATGGGTTCAGCTTTGGGGTGTCTGTCTCTCACTCTCCCTCTCCCACCCCTCCACCATCTATTCTTTAAATCACACCAAGATGGCACCCTGCCACTGAGACACTGCTCATTAGCATTCCGAGCTATGCCAGTGAAGAGAGACGCAGGGAGAGACGATGAGGTTCCCTATTCCTCTTTCTCTCTGTCCCTCTGTCTGCCATAACAGCAAAACAAACAGATGCCAGCGTGGAGCATCTTGGGTGCTATCTGAGGAGGATCTCTCCACACACAAAGGGACATTCATTGGGCTGCCAAGTATCAGTGGAGACCAGAGAGAGCAGGAACAGACCCCAGAGTCTAGCGACAGATGATGATCTTATCGAAGGGGGGGGGGGACTCTTTAGTCACATCATCAGTTGCCTCTTGCCAAGAACCGTGGCATTTCACTATTGGGTGTTGAGCGACGTAGAGGGGGACAGAGCAGGGTAGGGTTTGTCAAAGCCCCCTGTACTGGAGCTCACTGAAGGCCACTCTTTCTTCAGGCCTTGTCTTTGATTTGTGAGAAAGGGTTCAGTACAGTGAGTGTTTATTTTTTATTTTGTCATTAATGTTTGTTAAGGTAATGAGCAGGGTGAGAAGGTGAGAGTTTTGGCACTTGAGTTGTAGTCTTTTAAAATAGTCTCAGTACCTCAGAGAGGAAACGTTTGACAAACAGTGTTCATTTTGGCTGGGCTAAAGATTTCCCAAAGGAGGCTTCTTCGCTCTGACCATCCAAAGTAACATAGATATCAGGGAGTATAGACTGTCCACAGACCCCATTTAGATAAAACCAGTTGTCTGTTATCATAATGCATATCTATATATTCTTTATCTATAGATAGTGGACTCCTAAATGCTGGTGGCAAATGGAGAGATAAAGTATGAAGGCTTATTATTTTTCAGCTGGTGTTTTTGTTGAGGTCGGAGGATTGTATCTGCAACAGATGTGACACACCAGCTGGAAGCCAAGGTCCTCAGGCAACATTTGGTACGGGACACAAACAACTGGCACACAGACACTGTATCAGGACCTCAAACCTCCAATTGAATTGTACCCCCCTCTCCCTTCTCTCTCACACACCTACTACTCCCATCCCCCCATCTCGTATCAACCAGAGAGAGGGGAGGGGGAGAGAGAGCGAGAGGGGGAAAGAGAGACAGAGAAAGAGAGAGAGACTACCCGCCCGCTGGGGATGGCTGTAGCTAGCGGTCGGTGTGTCAACAGGGCTAAACAGGAACTAGCATCCAAGTGGTTAAAGGGCCTCGCTCTTATCAGAGGACAGACAGAATGCATCAAGCGGTGGCTGCATGCGCTCCTTCTCCCTTGCATCGCACTGAGGGAGCCTGCTGCCTCTGATGGTGGCCAGCTGTGCTCCAATGTTTAATCATTTCCCTCTTAATGAGCTTAGCCACCTTCCACCACACCGTCAGTAACGCAGTGGGCAACAGACAGAGCGGAGGAGGAGGACAGAGATAATCATCCCAGTTAATTCTTCCACAAAATAAAGTTTAGTAGCCTGTCTGGACATACAGTAGGCAGTGGTGTCATTGGTATCATACAGAAAGGAACGTTTAGAGTATTGAGATGAGAATATTACTCTGTTTGATTCTAGTTTTGGCATATATTTGTACATTTAGCTAAATTCAAGTAATTGTTCGGGCTGTAATGTTCTTGAAATGTAGGGGCATTTTATAGCGGAGTGTGTAGCTGATGGCATCAACAGAGAATGAAGTATTTCTGAAGAGAACTCTTCCTGACTCCAGGGTGTGATGTGACCCAGGTGTGTGTGATCTTTAGGAAACAACAACAACGTAGCCTATTGTTAGCGTAGCCACCCGTCACCCAATGTTGTTTATGCATGAGAAGGAGCACATTAGATGAAAGCATTTCCATACAAACAGACTGACACAATAGCGTGTCACTGATACAAGGCTGATATTTACAGTATAGACCTCGTCTGAATAGGTCATTATATCACAGGAGTGTTATTATAAAGTTCAGTGATCATTTCACTTCACTCAACATGCATGGAATACATGCCCAGAATACTGATTAGCTACAACATCAGTGCACATCTAGGTTAAAATAAATGTTGCAAACTAAATGTATGGTTCATACATGTGCGGTAACTACAGTAAGAACGTATCAAATATGAGAAATACATGAATACCTTCTGAGTCTGTATAGATTGTGCCGTACTGTATATTGCATTCACTTTACAGTAACAAAGGCGTGAAGATTGAATGAAAATGTGCCTCAATAAAAGGGTGATAAGTTAGAGTGCTGAAGACAATCATAACACTTGGGCTCAGTCAGAGGGAGAGTAGACGTTCACAGGAAGATAAAGCAGATAGTGCTTGAGGGGGTTGAGGGTCTAAATCCTCCAACCAGGGCACTCAGAGGTTGTCAAGGCGACCGGGCGGAAATGTGCACTTGAGAGGCCTGCATGACTTTCCTCTCCCCCAGAAACCCAGCGGTGACCACGCTACGGCCCCAATTATCGTAACTCTTTTATTAATCACTGTCCCAAAAAAGTACACTGAATCTAAGAGATAAGATAGCGGGGGTGTTTTAGCTAGCTGCGCTAACAGTGCTATCCTGTTACACAGTTCATTAAGTGTAGCTGTGCACAGCACTAACAAGGGGCCTAGCTTCTTCCTGGATCAATCCGCTGCCTCTCTCGCTGCCTGCCAGTCACTGAGCCTGGCCCTGAGATGTCTCACAGAGATTATCTCTAGAGAAGACATCTTTCAGGCAAGGTTACCGGCCTGTTGTTTTGATTTGTTTTGATTTGAAACCCTCCAACTGATGATGATGGTGGATTCACTCCTGATTATTTTGGCTTTATAAGCAGATGGCTTAACCTGCACTGTTTAGTGTTTTATGAACATGAGGGACTGTAGTGTCTCTCTTTTATATGCATGGGGGAAAGAAATAGTCATCTGTCAATGTGCCCTTGAGCAAGGCACTTAACCTTAATTTGCTCCAGGGGTGCCATACTACTATGGCTGACCCTGTAAAACAACACATTTCGCTGCACCTATTTTACCTTTATTTAACTAGGCAAGTCAGTTAAGAACAAATTCTTATTTTCAGTGACAGCCTAGGAACAGTGGGTTAACTGCCTTGTTCAGGGGCAGAACGAAAGATTTGTACCTTGTCAGCTCGGGGATTCGAACTTGCAACCTTTCGGACTAACGCACTAACCACTAGGCTACGCTGCCGCCCCATCTTGCGCATGTAACAATAAAACATATATTTTTTTAATGGATAATGGTTAACAAATAAAGCCAAATACCAGGACACTTCACAAGATGACTACAGTATCCCAGAAAAAGAAAGAGGAGCACTTTTGCAATGATCTTTGAGGTTTATTTAAGGACAAATGATACTAATGACTGTGTTTTGTAGGGAACTGGAGGATTTGGCTGTTTTGAGATTCCTGGTGTTTTATGATATGGTGACTGTTTCGATGCTTGGTGTTTTATAGGAGAGCTGGATGCGTTCCACAAGGATGGAGAGCGACGTATCCACAGCCGGCAGCAGCTCCCTGTGGGAACCACGTGGGGACCTTTCAACGGGAAGATCGAGATGAACATCGATGGCAGCGGCATGGTAGGTCATGCTTTTAATGTCTGTCTCTTTCTTTCACTTATTCTGTCAGAGTCACATTGTTACTGGGGCTGCTCTGGGAACATGAAAAAAAAACAGAGAATACCACCAAATTATCTGTCACCCTTTTTCTCAAGACTTTGGTCCATAACCTAACCTTCACTTTGCTAAAAATGTTTTAAAAAGTTTGTTTTTAGTTCACCAGTCATCTGTTGTTCGTAGAGGCCTTGCCTGCCAGGCTAGTATGAAGTTCCTTCCACCAGTACAATACAGTGAGAGTGAGTGGGTAGGGGTAAAGCCTAGTCAACTGGAAGGAGGAGGCTACCAATTCCCATGACAGTCAGACCCATAGAGTTGACTGTTCAGGGATCAAATTGGCCCTCACAAAAGGCTTTGATCTGCATTCATTTCAACCATTTAAGCTGCATATTTTACGACTAAACACTTTAATTGGTATTTTTTTTTAGTTGAGTCCAGACCCTCGATTCAATGAACTAACGATCCATTATATTTGATGTTGCTATTCTCACCCCAGCTTTACATCAATCAGCTGGCCCCTCTTGTCTTAAGACATCCCAGTGAAGTTCCTCTTTAACGGCTGGAAAATATGTTGACCTGGTGCTCTGGTGAAATGACGAGTCCTCCAGGGTTTTGATATTTCATTTTCATTTGGATTAATTAAGAAAATTCTTATTAAAAATTGTAACCAATCTCACATTCATCCTGTTAAGAAACATAAGGAAAAGTCCACGAGGATTTTAGACTCAGAGGCCCTGCCCGTTCTCGCGGATTTCTTTAACGCTATAACTTTATTAAATCATTCTCTGAGCTGTTTCTGACTGTTTTCTAAGCTCCCCTCACGGTTCTAAAGTCATCAATGGCTTTAAATATTTCATCTAACCATGAAATATGGACTCTTTTCGGGTCCAGGCCTGTTATCCTCAAGCAAAGAGTGATTCTAAGGATGAACACCTCAAGCCACTACTGTGCATGACATGCAAATATAGTTCTCTTCTATTTTTGCATGAATTTACATGAAAGGTGGGTAGCCAATGTGACAGTCTATTGCCCTCAGAGTGAACAAGTAGTGTCAAATGCATCCTCATATGGTTGAGATGCAGTTATCAGAGTATTTGTACTAAAGGTTTGTATTTGTATACTTCATAAAAATGAAGTTAAGATATAGTAACGCTGCGTGCTGAACTAACTACATTTTAAACTGTTCACATTCTAAGAGACCGAGCTGTTGGACAATATTGTAATGTTCTAGATTGTTAGTTACAGCCCTCTGCCTTCGCCTGAATCCTTCCCTGAGATCCTCCTATCTTCAGGCTGAGCCAGGTGCTAGGCTTCACCTGTAATGAGTTGTGGAGGGGTTACAAAGAATATAACATCTTCTCTCAATTAAAGGTAAAGGAAGAGCTCTCTGGCATATTGCCTTTAAGGATCTCTCCTGTCTGTGTCTATTCTCATGGGTACATATGCTATGCTTCGCTGCTTGCCCTCCTCTCCTCTCTCTTCTCTTAGTCTCAGTCATCTCTCAAATGAGCTGCTGGCTGTTAGCAACTTCACACAATACATCATTAAAGCCTAGCTGAACTCGAGTAACGTATTTTGGTTTTATTGAGCTGCCTGTTTTACTGTGATACGAACATACTTCATATTCACCAAACCTATAGATAAACAAGAAAGCTGGCAATCAATTCTCTGCTATTTCCATCAGGGACTCATCTTACACTGCACGGCTTGTATTACCAACCACCTGGTCGTTAAGGAGTTTTGCTGGTATATAGACAGTAGTACTGTAAAAACCCCATTGGCAACTTCCCCAGAAAGGTATTTTAGCTCTTGTTTTCAAGTGAGGGAGGAAAGGGACTTAGTTGTATTCTGTGTCTTAACAATATACTGCCATTAAAAGACAGAACGCAGCTCTAATGTCTCACCCAACCAGAGAAAGCCTTAGGAGGTGAAATAAAATAGGGACTAAGAGAAAAGAGCAATGTGAGGGAGAAAGAAAAGAGAAAGCTGGGTAGTTTTGATGCATGTCAGACCAGCCTCGTGTTCCTCTACAGGGTCAGGAAGGCAGTATAAAGCATTTGAAGGCAGAAATAAACCCTGATTGTTTCATGGGTCTCTACTTCATTCACCCAAGAGGGGCTCTCAGTCATTCTCATGAAGTATGACCTCTAGGGACTATTAAATCTCTTCTCTCTATGTTAGATTGTGAAACCACAGAGGTGAATGAATTACCCAATGGCATGGCAGCTCTAAGGCATTAACGTCACCTGTCTTTCTCTCTCACACTTTGAAATCCAAGCTGGAAACACGTGAGCTTCTCGTGTGATATTGATATGCCCTCGATGGAATGGAAAAGGGTCTTTCAGACACGTCACTCGCAGACTTCTGTATCTAGATCAAGGCGTCTTCCATGATTGTAGCATACATTCAAAGTTAGCTAGTACTGTAAGCCATGCGGTCTCACCACTTGAAAAAGTCCCATGATGCAGAGATTCATTGTGATTATTCCGTAAAGCTGGCAGTTGTGGTGCTGTCCATCATAGTAGTAGCAGAGATTGTCAGGGCTGGCCAGTTGTGAGTCTGATGATTACACTAATGAGGAGCGTAGTGTTCAGGAGTCAGAGTGGACGAGTGGTAACTGCATGCAAACTGTGTTAGCTAGCTGAGCTAAAGCCTAGGATTCAAGATGGAGCTAATGCAATTCTTCAGGTCTCAGGCAAGGTTTCTCATCACCAGTGGTGTAGTGTAGGGTAAACACAGTTAATGCACCTTTTTTTATTTTGAGCAAACGTTTATCCATTTATTGCGAGAAAATGATTTGGTTACTGGTGTTACTTTATTCAGCGTTGGTCAGCGATTCGTTTTTTGGGGTGGGGGGGTTGAACAAAGCTAGATCAGCTTTAATATTGAGGATCGATTTATGGTTCTATAAATGTAATTGTTTGCATCATTTCTAATCCCCACGTTTTTTTGTTTACACTACCACCCCTCCCCTGATTGGAGTAAACTAACGGACTACTAGGACCGGGACGATATCAGTATTGCAATATTTTTCCATGGCAAAAATGTAAACACAAAGCAGACCAAACTCCTGCTGTGTCAAATGTTACGTGTTATAGCTGAAAGTAAATCAATGTGACTCTGGATGACAGCATAATGGGGCGGCAGGTAGCCTAGTGGTTAGAGTGTAGGGGCGGCAGGTAGCCTAGTGGTTAGAGTGTAGGGGCGGCAGGTAGCCTAGTGGTTAGAGTTTAGGGGCGGCAGGTAGCTTAGTGGTTAGAGTGTAGGGGCGGCAGGTAGCCTAGTGGTTAGAGTTTAGGGGCGGCAGGTAGCTTAGTGGTTAGAGTGTAGGGGCGGCAGGTAGCCTAGTGGTTAGGGGTGGCAGGTAGCCTAGTGGTTAGAGTGTTGGACTGGTAACAGAAAGGTTGCGAGATCAAATCCCTGAGCTGACAAGGTAAAAATCTGTCGATCTGCCCCTGAACAAGGCAGTTAACCCACTGTTCCCTAGGCCGTCATTGTAAATAAGAATTTGTTCTTAACTAACTTGCCTAGTTAAATAATAATCTGTTTCTAACATTAGGGCTGTTTTCTTACCACGATACTTACGAGTATAGTGATACTGGTATCATCCCGGCCCTACAACTTACAGCTATTTTCACTAATATGTACAGTACATGTAGTCAAATAATTATGCATATATTCCTAATTTTCCATTGGCTGATCGGGGTTTTTCAGATCCCCTAACAATACAGTTTGCAGTTCTAGCGGAACCCTGATATAAAAAAGAGCTACCTTTTTTTTACTACTACATCATGTCAGCTTGGGTTATCCAACCACATCCATTCCATAGTCTGGTGAGAGGTGGTGAGTCTGTAGTGCTGGTCCCCAGAGCCAGACAGAGGCAGCAGCCAGAGAAACCGGGCGGTCCCATCTACTGTGGCTCTCGGTAAGTCTGCTGTGGGTCTCTATGGGTGTACTGTGGGTCTGCTGTGGCTCTCAGTGGGTCTACTGTGGGTCTGATGTGGGTCTCTATGGGTTTTCTGTGGGTCTCTATAGGTGTACTGTGGGTCTGTTGTGACTCTCTATGGGTCTACTGTAGGTCTCTATGGGTCTCTATGGGTCTACTGTGGCTCTCTATGGGTCTACTGTGGGTCTACTGTGGCTCTCTATGGGTCTACAGTGGTTGTCTATCGGTCTCAGTGGGTCTGCTGTGGGTCTCTGTGGCTCTCTATGGGTCTGCTGTAGGTCTCTATGGGTCTACTGTGGCTCTGCTGTGGGTCTCTATGGGTCTACTGTGGCTCTCTATGGGTCTACTGTGGCACTCTATGGGTCTACTGTGGGTCTCTATGGGTCTACTGTGGGTCTCTATGGGTCTACTGTGGCACTCTATGGGTCTACTGTGGGTCTCTATGGGTCTACTGTGGGTCTACTGTGTCTCTCTATGGGTTACTGTGGCTCTGTGGTGGGTTTCTATGGGTCTACTGTGGCTCTCAGTGGGTCTAATGTGGCTCTGCTGTGGGTCTCTATGGGTCTACTGTGACTCTCTATGGGTCTACTGTGGGTCTCTATGGGTCTATGGGTCTGCTGTGGCTCTCTATGGGTCTACTGTGGTTCTTTATGGGTCTACTGTGGCACTTTATGGGTCTACTGTGGGTCTCTATGGGTCTACTGTGGGTTTACTGTGGCTCTCTATGGGTCTACTGTGGGTCTACTGTGTCTCTCTATGGGTCTACTCTGGGTCTCTATGGCTAGGGAGTGATGGATGATGCTGGGGGAGAACAGTGGTGCATTACAGTTGTCCAGCAGGACTAGCAGACCAGAGGAAAGAGAGAGAGAAAAACCTGTGGGGAGAGCATGACAGGAAATCTGGACATCTGTAGGACAGAGATAGGGTCACATCTTCAGCCTTTATCAAAGAGAAAAGCAGATTTCACAGCTGATGGAAGGCCGTGGCAGCAGCCCCATGCTGCAGGGGGGCTGGGTTTGTTGTGAGGTACTGTAGCTATCCACACACAGCCTGCTGCTGCTATAGGGACCTGTTAACACACACATACACCTCTGGTTAGACACTCCAACCAAAGTTGTTCTTCATGCTTTATCGGTGTTAGATGATCACACTAGGTCTAAATGTCCCTCCCTTTTTCCCAATTGATATTGTCTTCAAAGAAAGAAATATAAGTGGTACGTCAATCACGGCATACGTTGAACTGATTTCAGGTTCTCAGTGCGTTGTATCAACCATAGAAACAGAATGTTCTTTCAATAAATGATTTATCCCAGAAGGACTCAGGGACTGAAGTCCAAACAAAGTAATTGCCTAGGGTTGGAGTATTGTGTAGTGTGTGAAGGGAGAGAAGAGAGAGAGAGGGAGAGGTCACATAGAGAGAGAGGGAGAAGCAGAGGGCCCAGAGAGATAGAGGGAGAGAGACGAGGGAGAGGGAGAGGGCAAAGAGAGAGTGAGAGAGAGAGAGAGAGGGGCAGAGGCAGAGGGCCCAGAGAGAGAGGCCGAGGGCCCAGACAGAGAGGGGGGAGAGAGAGGGCCCAGGGAGAGAGACCAGAGAGAGAGAGGGAGAGAGACCAGAGAGAGAGAGAGAGAGAAACCATTGAGCGAGAGCCCAGACAGAAATAGAAAGTGAGCTGCTCAAAGCTGCAACCCCAGCTTGTCAGTAGCCTGTTTGGTTGTGTTCTGTTCTGCCCAGGGTTGGGCAGGGTTCTCCTCTCTGACTGATGGAGCTGCCAGCGCTCAGCCTCATCCTTCACTTCTCTCACTTCTTCCCCTGATCAATCAGACTATTAAGCTCCAATTACACCAGCCAGCCCCGCCACACAACCAGGTGAGCGACAAGCACATTCAGCCAGCCCAGCCCAGACTCGCACGGCCCAACCAGCCAACACTCCCAAATTAACCCAAATGAATAGTGACACTGAGACATAAATGTCTGCAATCGAGGGCTAAATGACACGTCTGTGTCGAAGCTATTGAGTAGCAGGTGTCTTAAAAGTAGTAATTACACAAAGCGGAACAGGATGTGAAAACAGGTCCACGGCTGGGCCAGAGTAGGCCCCAGCGTGGTTAGCTGGGTTCTGTCTCTAGGTGTTGATAATTGATTCAGGCTAATAATAAGCTGCAGATTTGGAGGCCTGTCTGTTCTAGATGCGTGTTGCTGAAGCTGGAGCCTCCTGCTCTATGCTCATCATGCTCATTATAAAGGTCTATTGTAAGGCCTGGTTTCAGTGGATGCTGATCTTTTTACTTTAGCCCTCTGTTGGTAGTGATGCAAAGATATTTAGGACAGCAACCCCTAAAACAGACAGGAAACATGGTATGTTTCTACAACAGGAGGCAGGTGAGTTTATATCATTAATGGTCATATCCTGGGAACACTACATTTGTTGTTGTTGTTCCTTATATATCAGAAGGAAAGAGACATTGTTTTTGTATATTGTAGGCTATATTGTCTGTAATATTTGGTCCTGTGTGATGTGTTTCTGAATGGAGAGACAGGAAGCCACATCAGGGAAGCAGCTGGCAGTGGAAATGTTGTCGCATGTGAAGCAAAGGGCAGAGACAAATCCTGTGTCATGTTCTTAACATTAGGATATTAAGACATTGTTTTAGTTTCACAGTTCTTCAACAACAAAAAAATCTACATTTCTATCATGAATTTTGTCAGAAATATGTGTATTATATACTGCAACCAAGTGATTGAGGCTAGCTGCTACAGTATTCTTTATCGTCTGTAGTATTATGTGTGTTTTCTGAGAAGAGTAGACTCTCCTTTTGGTTGTGAACAGAGAGTCTTACCTAGAGAGTGGAGACAAAAAGGAAAATGACAAGATACTGTCCTAATTTGCACCTGGGAGAGAGGTGGTGTCTGTCAGGCCCAGGAGGGGTTTTATAGTGTCATTTAGAACAAGGTGAGAAATGAGGTCCTGCCGTCCATGCTCCAAAAAAAGCAACAAAAATTATTCAAGCCATCACTCAGACATTTATCTCCTCCCGGTTCCCACCCTCTCCCGTCAATATGTTTATTGTTAGCTACCCCCTAAACTTGAACAAGTGGTGGCGCGGATTTTTCTGCTCCGAAATTATATTTTTCTTCTTGTCATTGCTTCATTAATCAAGAGAAGGCATTCTGAAAAATGTTTTGTTTTGGAGGCTGCAATCTATTTTTTGTGTGTCTGTGTGTTGTTAATCTGCGCCCGTGGCAGGTTTCCCCTTCGAAACGCAGCGCTAAGCAGCGGTATCGCAGGCCTATTGTTGTAGCCTCTGTCATAGCAAGGAGAGCCTGATGCAGGCCTGGGCTTGCCTGATAAGGAAAGAGGATTCAACATGGCTGGAAAGGAGAATCAGTGGGACTTGAGAGTGGAGTACGGATGGGGCAGACGCGCACACAGACGTCCGCGCGCATGCGGGTGTGCGCCCACACACATGTACTCGCGTGCACACAAACGCATACACACACTCACACGTAAGCATGCACACACATGCAAGCACACAAATCATCATCATCATCATCACACTGGCACATGCCCAGGCAATTATTTACAGTACAACATCCAATTACATATGCAAGAAGACACCCCATGAGATAGTAGTTACAGTACACCACCTCTCTGCTACTGCTTACTGGCAACACACTGACTGCCTCAGCACCATACAGCACACTAAGAAGTAAAAACAACAATGTATTTGATTTCTTGTATTTTGTATATAAAGTCGACCTATCCTTTCTGTCTGAAAGTAATACCCTCTTGGATGTGGTTGGTAAAACCAGACAATTATCTGCACTAACCGGATTTGAATTTCTATGTTGGACACACAAATAATTTTGGCACAAAGAATGTGGCTCCATCTAATGAAATAATGGCCCCAAATTTTAGGCTGGGAACCAATTTGTGATTGCATGCATCAATTATTTCTTGGGCTTAAACCAATATTAAGACTGGGGTCTCTTCAGATGGGTAAAATGGTAATTATCTGGCGGTCTCTCTGACATTCACTGCGCCCCACATTTCTATCAACACTATTATTGATCAGCACACACATTAAAGAGTTCACGTTATACTGCATTATTTTGATTAAAAACCACATATTCCACTGAATTCATCCCTCTCTCAGTCTAAACCATCAGCTCGATGACAAAGATCTGACAACAACGCTTGGTTAGGCATACTTGTGAGTCGAATGGAGACTAGGGTTATGACCTGTGTCAGAGGGGGGTGTCCAGGCCCCGGGGCCATTGTTTGGTGTCTTTCTAAGCTCCTTTCTATGGCTCCTCTCTCTGTGCTCTGCTGGGATCCATCCTGTGGCCATGCCGCCATGCCGTGGTGTATTAGCTGTGAAGGGCTCAGTGCTGCTCAGTGCTACTGGGGTTGGGGCTGTTGGGGCTGAGCTCCACTGTTTGAGATAATGCATGGTTGACTTGATCTACAAGTGAACCTGACATTCTCCTGTCCTTACATCACCACAAACAGATATGGCTGGTCCCCAGATAAGGAAGGCAGAATTCACTGACTTGCTTTGTGCCTTGCAGCCCTGCTGTGATGGCTACATAGTTTACTCAATCTCGCTATACATACAGGGAATGGATCTGTACACTAAATGTTACAGTGAGAATGGGCGCTTTTTATGTTGAGTTGGGGCTTCAAATAGACATGCCAATTGAGAGAGAGAGAACATACACTGAGTGTACAAAACATTAGGAACAGCTCTTTCCATTGCATAAACTGACCAGGTGAATCCAGGTGAAAGCATATTGATGTCACTTGTTAAATCCACTTCAATCAGTATAGATGAAGGGGAGGGGACAGGTTAAAGAAGGATATTTAAGCCTTGAGACAATCGAGACATGGATAGTGTGTGTGTGCCATTCAGAATGTGAATGGACAAGACAGAAGATTTAAGTGCCTTTGAACGGGGTATGGTAGTAGGTGCCAGATTCACCGGGTTGAGTGTGTCAAGAACTGCAACGCTGCTGTGGTTTTTCACGCTCAACAGTTTCCCGTGTGTATCAAGAAGGATCCACCACCCAAATGACATCCAGCCAACTTGACACAACTGTTTCAAGCACTGGAGTCAACAAGGGCCAACATCCCTGTGGAACGCTTTTGACACCATGTAGTGTCCATGCCCCAACGAATTGAGGCTGTTCTGAGGGCAATAGGGTGCGCGACTCAATGTTAGGAAAGTGTTCTTAATGTTTTGTGCAGTCTGTGTATAACATGCAGTACAGAGGTGTAGAATGTTTATGGTCCTCAATAAACATAATTCAACACCTGATGTAAACATGAACATTCAGGACCATTTGATTCATTCGGCAAGATACATATCATCCTGTAAAATAAGGAAATGTGTGAAATGTTAACTGTCTGTCTCGTTTGAAGCGAGGTACACTGTGTCTACAACACGTCAGAAGCCAACAAGTACCCAAGCTAGCGGAAACATTCATTAACATTCCTAAACCTCTGAGAAAAGTCATAGTGTGTAACTTAGAAAAGTCAACGTGAGCTTCTATGTCAAACCAAAGAGTATATATCCATTAACATACACAACAGACCTCCATTGCAGTGGGGGGAAAACAGAAAAGTGAAAAGAAGTTGAGTGGTGCCAGCTGCTTTGCCATCTGTCTCTGTCATGGCAGTACTTGTGATATGTTGAAACAACTTCCCTGAGAAGTGCTCCAGATAATCCTTGATTGTTTCCATTTGCAAACTCCTGATAGTATTCTACATTACAGTGGGGACTAAAGTTATTTATGGTGCTGGTTAAAGTTTTAGAGGACTGACCATTCCCTTCAGCAGTCAACACACACACACACACACACACACACACACACACACACACACACACACACACACACACACACACACACACACACACACACACACACACACACACACACACACACTCTGTCTCGTCTATAATTACCTACAACATATGTTACACTACTTCATCATCCTTATCATTATGTTATCAGTATTTTGAAGAACTTTCAGTCCTAGACAACTATGTTGCTCATCCCACTAGTATGCATCATTACGTGCAGGCCCCATGGTCTGCTGGTCTACAGTAGGTACATGTATGCAACCCTGGAGACCGGGGTTCAATCCCCGTCTTCCCATTTTGTCTCCTGTTAATCTGTTTTCCCCGCCGTTTCTAATCTGTCTGAATAAAGCAAACATTTCAAAATAATATACATTTAAGAATGCATCATAACATGTAGGCTGCTTGATGTTTTCAGGACCCTTTGATGCCATGCCACTGATGCCATCCATTATTTATAGCATGCTGCCACCACATCACATCTCCCCACACATAAACCAGGCCACTCTAAGACCCAGTCTGAAATTGCATCTTATTCCCTATATAGTGCACTACATGGGCCCTGGTGAAAAGTAGTGCACTATATAGGGAATGAATAGGGTGCCATTTAGGATGCAATCTAAGTCTCTACGTGGGGTTGGCCTAGGCTGGGCTGCTGTGTTCTCTTTCCTCTTGGTTGCGCTGGTGGAGGAGTCGAGGAACACAGTGGAGGCTTTGCTTGCTTCACCTCCTCCAGCGAGGGCGAGTCCCTGCTGCCGGTCTCTAATAAGTCCGCCCTGTTCCGGCCTCCAGCCCCAATCCAGCCCCCCAGTACTCCAGCCCCCCAGCCTTGCTAGCCTGGCTTGGGGCCCACCAAAGCCCAAAGACAAAACCCTGTCAAATGACTCCAGATGGATGAACAGCAGAAAATGAAAGTATTCCGTGAAGAATGCTGATTTGGTCGGTGGTCACATGGGTCTTCTATCAGCAGAGACTTTGAGATAAAGAACCCAGATAAGACCAGAGGAGAGGAGGCCTGGACAGTGTCGGCTTCACAGGCCTGGTGGTCCAGCACATAGCAGTGTGTGTGGGTGTTTGTATGTATGTGTGTGTGTGAATGTGTGTTTGTGTGTGTGTGTTTATGAGGCTGTCAAAACAGGAATATTACACCACAGGGTCGTCAAGAAACTAATTGGGTAACAAAGACCATTTCCCGTCCTGGAACCCCATCTTTTAACAGTCCGTGTGCTGAGACTGTGATAAGGGAGTTCACGTCTAATACATTTAGTGGGGGCAAGTTCACCATCTTTATCTTATTTACTTACCTCAGTGTAAATATGGCCGGTCTTTAAAGGGGATTTATTAAGACCCCCATTTCTCTAAAGTGCACGCGAGAATCAAACTGTTTCTGTGTCATAGGTATACAATCAAATAATTATGCAAATATCGGTAGGTAAAGATTTTTCTGCAGTTCAGGGAAGGCCAGAGGGTTGCGCAAAATAGCTTCCTTAAATATAATGCCACGTAGATGCTTTTTTTTTATTGCATCGTGATTTCTGACTTCACAGAGAAGAAATAAGAGTTCAAAGAAACGTATTAAAATCCAAGGCTGTACCTTAAAGGGGCATTGAGGTTTATCATGGTTTTATTCAAGCATCATCTTGCCTTGAATGTGATTGTTTGTCTTCACTGACTTATGACTGCTCCTAGGTCTGTGTTTATGTGTGGAGGGATAGCTTGTGACCTTAATGGCTGATAGACTTTGTCTCTTCATGTCTTCTTTGAAGAAAGGCCCCTCCGTGTGTTTATTCCTGTGTGTTTAAAGTGGAGCTGTCCGGAATATGAGCCACCTGGCTGGTTCAGTGACCCTGGGGGAACAGTAATGTACCATACAGGTGAACACATCGCTGGCTGTCGCTTCTCTATTATGTGCTCACATAGTTTCTCATGGCTCCAGGAGCCGAGCCCTAAGTTACATGCAAAGATCAAACAAGTCCCCAATTGAATTCAAATAGCGAGAACTGAGGCGTTCAATGTTATTTCTCTGACCGAAGCCAAACAGTAGGAAGACGTGCATGTACAGGATGTGTACCTCCAAGTCATTATTAAGTAGTGAAGCATGCATTACAAATTCTACTTTCTCTTTCTTTCTTCCCTACTTCAAATAATGATACATAGGCTACACATTATATTCTGTATCTGCAACCTGCAGTTCATGGATTAACATGGATTTGAATGAAACGTCCACTTCAGCCAAACAACTGGTTGGCGAACAGGGACAATAGACCAGAATATGTCTAAGGCCCATAGTTTGTCTGTTGCATTAAGGAGAAGATGATCATAAGATATTGCATTGCTGATGTGGTGTAGTTATTTTTATACTTTTTAAATTGTCATTTAAACATATTGTTTATCATATCTACTTCCTCACATAACTCCTCCCATTCTGAGAGAGTGAGCGAGAGAGAAAGAGGGAGAGAGAGAGAGAGAGGACTTGTCTGGAGGGCAGGTAGATCTTACACTACACTGAATGGGTTTGGAGTTGGAGCAGCTCTTACTGCCTGGAGGTTTGGGAGAATGGAGGACGCTTGGAACTCATTGCTTTCCCTCCCTCCCTCACTCACTCCTTTTTTCTGACCCTGTCTTTCTCTGCCTCCCTGTCTTACTCCATATGTGGCTTTAGGTATGTCGTATTGTAATGATCAATCAACATACACTCAATGTGGTATTTAAGACTCAAGGTCACTTATTGTCCATATGTGGTTACAATCAGGAACAGATAGATACATTAAAATAAGTAAAACAGATAGGATGTCACTTAAATGATCAAATACTGTATGTATATTTCCCATGGCTGCCATGATCTACAAACTAAAGGCACAGCAAAGGGTAGCTGCCATTATAGCAACAACAACTAAAGGCAGAGTGATTGGTGTCCTTTTAAAGATTCCAGGAACAGCAGTGACTCTCAATTTAATCGATTTAAAACGAAAAGTCAATTTAACAAAGTTGAAAAGAGAAAGATGTGTGTGTGGGGAGGGGGGATAGAAAAGAAAAAAGCATTCTTTTGCACTCAAGCAGTAAACTAACTGCAGCACAGAGCGAGTGCAGGGAGGGAGAAGATTTCTGCCGAATTATCTCCCACCTCACATTTGCTCTTAGGCAAGCAGTTTAAAAGCCAAGCGATTGAGCCAGTGATCCAATTTGAAATGCAGAAATGATTAGAGCAGCTTGCCTCATTTCATATCGAAATGCTCTGATTTATGACAGGGCAGCAGCCAAGATCTATCTCTAAAGGGAATTAGTGTCGAATTTTTGCATATTTCTGTTATTTAGTCTCCCAATAGCAGATGCTACTGTAGGGAGAGAGAGAGAGAAAGAAAGCTACATGAAGGTACTGTATATTTTTATTGGGGCAGATGTAACTATACTACTGTTAAAAGATGGAGAGAACGGCTTGAAATGAGACCTGAGAAATGGATGCATTGGAAGCATTTCCCAGTTCATGTGGGATGTTGACAGATAATCGTCTTTTTCTAGGGTTAAATTAAAGGAAAATATACATAAATATCCATATTCTGAATATAAGTTTTCTATACATGCATAGAAACTTGGAGATGGATTGAAAGAGAAAGGGTTTTGGCCATTTATTCGACAGAAAGACCCTGGCAAGTCATCCGTCCTTGAGGCTAAAGAAATATTAATACGGAATGAGATAACGAGGGCTAGAGGAAAATCTCCTCTAATGAAATTTCCAGTTGACCACATGCAATTTGTTTCATCGTAGTGAACAACTAATTGCAATGGACGTTATCAAGGTGTGTGTGGTAGTATGCTGTAAACAGGTGCAAATCCTTTATCCCTATATACCTCCACCGTAGTAACATATAATATAGAAACTTGACATAACACATCCATAAGCTTTTCTGCCCTTCTTTTTTCATATAAAGGGCTAACCCGAGTCTTATATGGACATGACACATCAAAATTATTAGTGACATGTTGTTAAAATATAAACGCTGGGTCAAGCGCTGTGTGTGGGAGTGAAAAACAGAGAGAGATGAACTGAAGGAAAGAAACCTGCTGCTTCTTCTACTATTTACAATGTTTTTCACTGAAGAAAAAAAAACTATATTTATACTGGACTTAAGGACTAGTTTTGTTTAAGAAACGGAATAAATATTATTGAAATATAAAAAACAGAAATGTGTATTTTTGAAGTAAAATACTATAAATAAATATTTGCATTTGTATTATGATTAAGAGCACATTTAGTCTTTCATACTCTATGTGTTTTTAATATCCATGGCTACTGGATATACAGTGGACCTTTTAAGCAAAACAACAAGTAGAATATACTGTAAAGATGCTCAGACTAAAACTGGGTTTGATTTCTCTGCAGTTGGGAATCAGGAGAGATACAGTACTACATTTGTGACCTTGGTAGAAAAAAAACGAAGGGAAAAAAGATGAGGAAAGAATCATTCCCACCAACGATTGATATCGATTTCCCCTGGCCTGACCGTGAAGCGGGTTAAGAGTTGCCCAGTGGTGGTGAAATGGTCAGTGGTGATATCATTAGCTTGTTTACACAGGAAACCAGTGAGTTAGGAGGAAGCTGAGTGTCACAAGCCACTTTCTTCCTCACCTCCTTCAGCTGATCTGAGGATCATGGTATCAAGGAGGGATTAGTAGCGACTTGGGATTTGTGTGATTGGTTAATTTATTGCGGTGATGGCAGGTCTTTCATCTATGGCAACATTTAATCAGCCCAGCCGCAGAGGCTATTACAGGTTAGCTCCTTTCTGGAGTCAGTCCGGCGCTGCCATCAACTCCATCACAATTCCCCTGAAAATTCCAAATTATCTGGAACAGGCTTTAGCTTCTCAGTAATAAAAATTAGAACAGATTCCTGATCGAAGCTTTTCCTCACACAGTGCCAATTATAAATAGCTAGGGCTCTGCCTTTGGAAGGAAGGAGGAAAAATCCAACTATGAGAGATGTGCAATGGAACTTATCGCTCAGCCCCTGCTCTTTGCTCTGATCCAAATCCGTGTGGCTGAAAATTTATATTAGATTTTATCACAGAGGCCTAAGTCTAGAAAAATCAATGAAGGTTATCTTTTATGTTGCAGCAACTTGTGGAAATATTGATTTTCATTTTATAGCGACTTTGGAGCATCAGTTTGTAATCACTTCCTAGCTGACTACACTGTTTTGGTCACTGTATCTTTTACACGTTGGTTGAACGGTAACAGGGCTCAGAAAAAAACCCTGGGAGAGTATTGAAACCACTGGAGTGAGGGAACAGGGTGGATAAACCACAACACACCATGAGGAGGAAGGGTGGATGGTTTTCAACACTTATCCATGACGTTACATTATAAAGTGACACATTTTGTCACATTTATTTTCCATCTAATTTACTGTAGCTACTTCAAATGTCCCTATTTTATTTTATTGAAGAAAAAACATTTAGAGACAGAGTTAATTGTCATACATTTTCAAATTTGAACATGACCGTTGTTTAATTCTGAATGAATACATCAACCTATTTTCATTTCTGTAAATGGTGATGAACACTCCATTAATCACTGTCAATAAAATGCGGAGTCCTCTGATCCGTAGACACTGTAGAATAGCTAGTCTTAATATTAGTCTGAATGAAACCTTATTGTATGTGGCTTTGGATTTTAAAGCCGGTGGTGTTGATGTTGTAATATCCAATAGGGGTCAGTATTATTTGCTGTTCTGAATACATTTATTCATGAGGAAGTGGAACAGGACAGAGTCACTGTTGTACGTCACATTCCTTAGTTGTGATTGGTAGTTAGAGAAAGGGGTATGTTTTTATTTTGTATACATCCCCCTCACTCCAGAGAAATCAACATGTTCTGCTTGTCACTCTGGCTTTGTCTGAAGCTTTAACTACAAATGTACTGTATTTACTGTATAGGAAGAGGGCGTTTATTTAAGGCTAATATGCTCCTCCCCTTGGTGACATCATTGTGTGTTATACCCAGAATACAGCTTCTCTGCATTCCTTTGTCTGAAATACTTCAAATCCCCAACATAGTCATTATTTAGAGTAGTACATTTATATGAATAGAGCATTTAAATTACAGCAAAATGAAAAATACAGCTATATGATAAATTGACCATTATTTTGATAAATGTATTCAGTTAATGTATTAATTTACAATTGGTTATGTTTAGTTTTATTAATAAGTTATGTTATGACAATTTTAACAATGAATCGTTATATTAAGAAAACACATTGAAACAAAAATAAATGTCAATAATGTAAATAATTCAAATTCAAATACAATATTAAAGGAAATGTAATCCAGTAAATATGTTTGCTTTCTTACAGTATTTGTAATGTTGAAAACTATACCCATATATTATTATTACTCTCTCCCTGGTGAGAGGCAGTGTAATATAGTGAATTCCCAGAAGGCCTTAGAGACAAGACGGACAGGAAGAGAGGAGAAGAAGAAGCCTCACACAGCTAAATAAGAGAGATGGCCCCCAGTCTGGAGATCTGACAAAGGGTTAATCCGATTCTCATTTTAGATAGTCGTCGTAGCAACAATCAGATCCGTCTCCTTTGCTCCTTTTGACAGGGTTGTAAGATTTACAGGTTCGCCGAAGATATACGACTTTATTGTCAGGCTAATTTGAGATGTGAAATAGAGGACGGCTTAAATGACGGAGGTCTCTCTCTGTTCCTCTGCCAGGGTGGGATAAGATAACTAAATATTAAGGAATGAGAAAATCAACAGACACAATGTGCTGTTCACTAGGTGTTTGATCCGTCTGACTGGCACAAGTCCACCATTGCTTCGAGCTGCTATGTAAGAACTAGAGTTTTCTACGTATTGTTTCATTTGTGTGTGACAGACTGACTGAGATCAGAGCCCATATGCTGTCTGCACTTTTGTTATTGAATGTAGCCTACAGTATTTCTGTTTTCTCAGGAAAGAGAGAGAGCCCTCTAATCCTCAGTCACTACTAACAAAATATTTCTGTGTGTGTGCGTGTCTAAACACTCCTTCACCTGCGTGCGTAATAAATCAATCTTTTGCGTGTATCTGTGCCAATTCAGACCTTTAACGTGTGAAAGTGGCCTTTGCATTTATCCTTCAAGGGTTGTTGCTGCCTTTCCGAAGAAATATCTGAAACACATAGTGAGACAACTTGTGCTTTTCTGTTGCATTAGGCAGATGGATGGTGTCTCATGGCAGCCTGTTTCAAATGGAAATATAAATGAAGTGTCGAGAAGATATTGCACCCCAGCCTATTTTCTCTTAGCTAAACTATTTCTGTAACACCCTAATGAAGGAGGGCCTGGGGGTTAAAAAAGTAATGGCCTTGAAATACTGACATTTTGCCTGCTAGCAATAGGCTACTGTAACGGCTGCCCAAGAAAGATGCTTCTACCCCTCTCCATGAGCACTGAAGATGTACTCTTGGCTTTCATTACCCTTTGTAAAAAAAAATGAGAAAAAAAAGCCATTTAAAAAATAAAATAGAATAGAAAATCATATGAAAATAAATAGAAAGGCCTTACAATCTGACCGACCCCTCTCCATGTCTGGTTGTGAATACATTTAGCCGGGGCCACAGTATCTATCTCCCTGTTTTCCTTCCATAGAAATAACTTAAAGCACCAATGCTTGACCCGAGCCCAGAAGAAAAATGATGTTACACATTCAGAATAATTTGCCGGCATATTATAAGACGTAGCCTCAATCGCCCTTTGAAATAGATACTGATTCTTTCAATTCTTCCCTGGCTGTTTCAGGAAATAGTGAGATCCCAGCGATAGCGCAGCACAATGTGCCTAAAGTTCACTCCTGAACACTCGCCTCCTTCACTCTAAAAGTCATCGGCATTCTGGGCATCCGATATCTTCTTAATCTGGGAGATCTGATACTGTATCATTGGGATCATAGGGATCAGGCGTTAGCAGCACTGTATGTCCCCCCTCCCTCTCTCCCACCACTCCAGCCACTCTCCTACCCCAACTGCCCCCACCACCTTGATCCCATTCCTCTGCCCCCCCCCCCCCCCCCCAACCATCTCAATTCCCAAATCTTCTCATTGCGGGGAGAAGAAGAGGACCTACTAGCTCTTATAGAATGACCTTGTTTATGGCTTGCAGAGAAGAGGAGGAAGCATAACTTGGTGGCTATTATTAATTATTGTTTGTTTAATCACCAAAATAAGCAAATGATTAGTGTTTGTTATCTGTCCCTGTCCAGAAGATGAAGAGCTGTGTACCGGTGGTGCTCAGCGCGGGCCCCAGGTGGCTGCTGGATGTGACTTGGCAAGGAGCAGAAGACAACAAAAATAACTGTGTGGTGTACAGCAAAGGTAAGCTCAATCTCCAGACTGCTGTATACAGTCTGCTATCTCCCTAGCAACACCACAGCAGCCAAACACACGGTCTGACAGACAATTCCCCCACTTAAGTTCTGCTGTCTGTCTGTCTCTCGCTGTCTTTCACTCTAAATATTTTTTTTTACATCCCTCTGAAGTCATTTAGTGTATCAACTCAAAAGTCTTGATTAGGAGTGGGAAAACAACATACGAGACACAAAGTCAGTGGTTTTCGATTTCACGAGGTAAATATATTCCTTCGCTTTTTGTACACAGTCTGAGTGAATTCCTCTCTATTCACAAATTACAATTCCCCAAAATTATTATGTAGACGATAATCAGAAATTTGCTAATGGCATATCTCTCTTTTTATGTAATTTGGGTTTACTGTGTGTGACCGTAAAGATTGTGAGTCTCGAATCACACTGAAATAAAAATGAGGGATTTATTTGCTGTCTGATACAGCTAGAATGCCCTTATTAGGCAAGCTCAAAATGGCTGCCCATCCATAGTTCATGATTGGGCTTAAGGTTACTGATTGTAAAATGCTAATATGGCACACTGACACTGACAGTACAGTCTTCAGACTTCACTCTTTATGAAAGCACTGTGCTGCTGACTGGCTGCTGCAGCCCATAATTGGGTCTTGACGGGTGTATCCAGAGACACACAGGCACATAAATAAGTAAATAAAGATGTTTGAATTCAAAAGGGATGCAAGAAGTGGTTTCTATTTATCCCGTTTTCAAAATGATTACCCTGTGACTAGACTCACGAAGGAGCTGAAATGGACTTTCTTCCCCTCAAAGTGAATCAGAGCGGGAACTGGGATTTGCAGCCCGGATTTTCTTTCGGTCTCCCAATTCTCATCTACTAATCACTAGACTGCACTGGGGAGTTATCCTCTTAACCGGATACTTAACTTTGTGCTCTTTATCACCAAATCATTCAAGTTTATGATAAGCTGTTAAAGGAGATTATGCACTTCTTTAAAAATCTCCTAATCTTTTTGCCAGGAGACTGAATATATGAAACAAAAAAGGGAGTAATAACAGGATTTGGTCTCGTTTTGTTAAGTCTGTCATTTCCCCTCCCCGTCTTCATAGTCATTATAGAAGACATCCGAGATGGAGTTGCAGTACTGTCATCATCCCACACAAACGGACGTTATGGATCTGTGATCACCTCTGTAGCATTGTCCTTCATATCCCCTTCTTCATAGCATCTAGTTGACCCGTATTCAATTAGAAAAGGAAGTGATGTGAAAGTCAGACCAAAAACAGGAGTCCCCCAGTGAGAGCCGTTTGTGTTGTATTAGTATAGAGCTGCTAAACCTTTCTCCAAAAGAACACGCCTGCCAAGCCATAATAGACGATACAGAGGGAGAAAGTGCAGAAAAATACAATTAATTTCAATTTGGAAATAATTGTATAATATTTGTCACCTTACTGTGTGTAGTCATTTTGAGACAATAATTGCAGCTCTTAATCTGTAGGCCGAGACAGAATTTCTATTTCTATGTGGCCCCAGACAGAATCTGTCTAGTTATTCTATGTATGTGGACCCAGACAGAATCTGTCTAGTTATGTGGCCCCAGACAGAATCTGTCTAGTTATTCTATGTATGTGGCCCCAGACAGAATCTGTCTAGTTAGTCTATGTATGTGGCCCCAGACAGAATCTGTCTAGTTATTCTATGAATGTGGCCCCAGACAGAATCTCTCTAGTTATTCTATGTATGTGGCCCCAGACAGAATCTCTGTAGTTATTCTATGTATGTGGCCCCAGACAGAATCTCTTTAGTTATTCTATGTATGTGGCCCCAGACAGAATCTCTCTAGTTATTCTATGTATGTGGCCCCAGACAGTTATTGTACAGAATCTATTTAGTTATTGTATTGCTATGGCCCCAGAGAGAATATCTGTAGTCATTGTACAAAATCTATTTACTTATTGTATTTCTATGGCCCCAGAGAGAATCATTCTAGTTATTGTATTTCTATGGCCCCATGCAGACACCAGACAGTACAGAATGACTCAGTGATGACTCCCTCTCTGCATGAAACCGACACACATAGCCATAGGGCCTCAGTGTTTACATCTCTCCCCAAGTGTTGCTGTTTGTCTGTTTGTCTGTTTTGCGCTAAGAAAGGCAGTTGACTTATGGTAGTCAGTGAACATCTCAATATACTGCATGTTCATTGGTTCTCGCTGAATATGGCTACTTGGCTCATGTTCAATTCATCTTGGCTTTCTTGAGGAGTGCCTCTTAACTAGAGTTGGCACTATGTTTCACCCTCCCATATCGTAGTTTATTGTTGATGATCTGAAAGTAAAATGTATTGTCAGTGTGCTATGGCTACCACTGAATGTTCACGATCTTCAACCATTGACATTCTATGGGACAGAGAAAAAGAGAGAAATGATTCCCAATGGACTGATGCAGTCCAACAGTGTGTAATGTATAATACATGCTAGTTCACTGTGAACAAGAGCTATGTGAGTTTGGTGGAATCCCCATTGGGCTGCCCCGGGCATCCAGCAGAAAACACAATACCACGGTTACCACATATCCAATATTAGACATGGAATTTTACTGAAATCTGTCCTGTGTCCTGGTTCTACTGATTGTCCCTTTTTTAATGATTTGCCACTCACTGTCTCTATCATTTTGTGTTGTTAATATTGACAAACAACACACTGTATAATGAGACATTTCTAAACTAACATTTCCACTGAGAGTTTACCCTATCAACTACGACTATATTCTGTAGGTTATTATGTCTATGTTTCATATGCCCATAGTTTGTGTTAAATATATATTACTTTAAAATAAAGAATGTCTACCAATTCCCCCTTGAAGACGTGATAATATAAAAAGTGGAATAAACATATCTGTTTTTACCAGGCTGTCTTTCTATCAGTAGCACCGAAAACAGTAAGCATACAGTGCTGTTTGTTTTACATTAGACTCCCATGCAGGCAGCCAGTATACTGTAGTGCCTCAGCACAGAGCACAGCAGCCAGCCATTACTAAAACTCTCAACTTGACTGCTGCACCAACTCATTATCGAGAAATCCACCTGGAACCTCCACAATGCTCCGCGCCACACATGGACAGTTTCTTTGAACCACTGACGTTTTTTAGAAACAGGCAGCGAGTCTGTGGAGTAATTACACGTTACAGTAACGCAGAGGGAGGGAGGGAATTGGGGGAGAATTGGTAGAGAGATAGGGAGAAAGTGAGAGACCGACAGGGAAAGAGAGAGAGCAAGTCAGAGAAGGAGGATATCAGTGGAGAATTGGTACATTTGATTAACAATATGGAAGTGTTTATTAATTTAGAAAGAAAGGCATATTATGTAATTGCATCATTTTTGGGGCGTTTTCATTATTCCACTATTGAATCAAAAGAGTGGCGATCAGTAATTAAAACAAAAAGAAACAGAAAGAAAAAATGGGACAATAAATAGAAATATCATTTCAGGATCACTGCTATCCACAATGTCATGAAATACACCACCTCCTCTATCATATAACACTGCTCTTCTTTTAATGATTCATTTCTCTTCTTTCCTACCTTTTACAGAGAGAATAACTGAACATAATGTAGGCCTCCAAGACTGGACATCCACCAATCATTCTGCATGTTTTACAGTTCGTCAGATTTCTTGGTACCTACTGTCCACACATTACATCAAATGTACATCATCATTACCAGTATGACAGGGAAGTCAGTATGGCTGTATTCAACTCGGTTCTCTCCTATTGTGCTCGACCATTGTCACCTGATATCTGAGCCCTTAGAAACTCACCCACGCTCTGTCTTGATATTATGTCGTATTATTCTAAGGTCACCTGAGTTTTTCTAACGTAAGCCTCTTAAGCGGACCACATTGAGATACAGCATGTCCAATATGTCTCTGGAGAAAGTCGGCCATTGTTGGAGCGGAAATTGACCAATGTACTAGGGCGTTTTACATAAGCCCATACGGTGTAGAATTAGATTGTAACTCACTGCTGTGTCTTTCTGTTATTTCATGTTCATAAGTCCTCGCCATCAGATCCCTTTTCTCACGCGTCCGTTGTTCACACGCTCTTAGCCAGAGACCTCGGAGGTATAGGGTGAACTTGCGGGACATGGCTAGATCTTTTTAGATTCATCTCTCATCAACTGAAATCTTAACTGTCTTTCCACAGTACTTTTGAAATTGGATCAGAATTTTTTATATTCTGTCCAAAACAAAATAGGGAGAATTCAGAATAAGAACACGCTTGGTTTAGAAAGGGGGAAATATATATCTTAAAAACTGTTTGGGACTGGGGGAGAGGAGAGAGAGTACTATAACAGTTCAGATTGAATTGTTCATTTCAACCCTCCCCTTTAAAACGACTGCGGCAAATAGGAGGTGCTGAGGTTATTATCTGTTATCTGGGAACATAGGGAAATAGTGTGACTGAATAATAACTAAACAACTGACACAATGTCAAAATTTCATTATCAGTGTATTAAAACAAAATTGTACCCTAAAGGAGGCCCCACCACAGCTCAGAGCAGCAGCGTAATTATGTTTAATTAAAATACAACAGAGATCAACAGAATCGTTTTCATTAGGAAATTATTAATGATTCCGTGGCAACAATAATTGATTGCACTGAGCCAGGCGATAACTGCACGGTCAGGCTGGAGTGAGCGGAGTGCTCAGGCTGTACCGTAGCTGTGGTGTAATATTAACTGACTATGTCACTGTGGCCGGCAGGGGTAGAGTATTGTACTGTAAGACTAAACTGGAGGCTGGTGATGGTAGGGAGGGGGGTGTTAAGGACAGCAGACTTCATTATATAGAATGTGAGAAGACTTAGCATCCTACACATCATGCGTAAGCACACAGACCGAAATGCACACACACACACACACACACACACACACACACACACACACACACACACACACACACGCACACGCACACGCACACGCACACACACACACACACACACACACACACACACACACACACACACACCAACACACACACGTTTGTTCTTGCTTCATTCAGCAGAGACAGTGAAAGACGTCAGCACAGACTCTTCCTCCGAATGCCTTTTATGTGCATTGTTCCCTCACTGTTGGTGGAGGCAGACAGGCGGGCGGCTGGCCTCCCCCTGCAAACACCACACACACAGACACCAGACACCAGACACCAGTCTCTGTCTGTCACAGCCCCCACTCTGTGAACATCCACCACAAACAAACCACAATACACAGACGAGACAAGACATCACCCAAATTAGGATGTTTCCACAAACACTCATAAACCTAAGCCTAATTGTGACACACACAGAAAAGACACAGGAAAAAACAACAAGTGAAGGACAAGTGATGGGCAGCACTGATGACAAACAGAAGAGAGGAGAGGCATGCTGTATAGTAGTGTTTCATCCATCACTCTCCCCAGTCAGGCACCATGTTGTCACTGCAGTAGAGGACAACACAGACAGACGGACGCGCGTCCTTGTATCAATGCCACTGAGGGTGTCGTGTCACGCTAATGAGCGTGTAGCCTAGCTGGCCGTTCTCCCTCCCTCCGTAGCAGGAGGGTTTTGACTCACTGTGCCATTCACTCTGCATATTTAAATGCCTTGTAAAGCTTAAGTAGACCCACTTTTCCATGTCAGGGCAGCGTTCAATCCTGCTGTGCCCATTAATTATGATACCATTGTGCTCCGGTGTGGCTAATAAGAGTGATGTATTGCACCCTTGTGGCATTATAATCATGTCTAGTGAAGTACCTGGACTGTCTGAGCACTAGGCTTCTCTTTAGAGCGCTTGGGTAAAAAGCAGCAGCTCTTCTAGCCTACTCTCCTCTCCTGTCCAGGGTTGGTTAATGGGCTTGTTCTGGAGAGGGGGCTGTTGATTTAGCTTTAGCATAATTGTATAATCGATGATGAGAAATGCCTGTGTATCGATCTGGGGGAAGCAGATGGAGCTGTCTGTCTGTGAGCCCAGCAGGGATTTTAAAGCTCTCCCTGAACGAGGTAGCGGTCCTGAGGACAGGAGGAAACAGGGTGGGATTTTCAGACATAAAACAATTCCTTGGACATTAAAATAATTGTCTGCAAGGTTTTGATTAAGAGGATCACGGTTGCTTAGTTCAGGAGTCCATTCTATGCGTCTTTAAGAGCCTCGGCCCTGGCCTGCTTTTAGAACTGTGTATGATTCACCTCTCCTTCCTGGCCGCCCGGCCTCGCCGCCCCCATCATGGCACAGCTGCCGTAAGTAGGTGTGAAAAGCATTGTCAATGTGCTTTAGGATAAAGCTCTGTGGTGGGATGCCATTGGTCACGATGAACCCCCACCCACCTTCAGCTGCAACAGAGAGCGAGTGGAGGAGAGGGAGAGAGAGAGAGGCCTTCTTCGGGGTGCTTTTCATCTGCAGTAGGGGGTCAGAGAGAGAGATCAGTGGGGTGAATGAGTGTTTAGACATACACCACACACACACACACACACAGTTAGAGTGAGGAAGAATGGCGAACTGCATGGACACCCTGCACATGGCAGAAGATAGGAAGAAAATCACTGATGGGCACTAGAATGAAGAGATAGACTATCACCTCTATCACCCTGGTCATAATAGAATTACATTATAGGGTTCATTGCAGGGATTTAATTTGTCTCCTTCCACATTGTATATCTCTTTATAAATACATTTTGGAAGAAAATAAATCCGATTTTTTTCTGAAGAAATAAGCAGACACATTACAAAATAGTTTTGTGGGGTCGCATCTGTGTTCGAGGGGGAGAACTTCCCGATAACCTTTATACATACCTCTGCAGCTAATCCATTTTATTGATTGCACATCCGGCTGTGTGAATAAACATATCCCTGCAGTCTTTAGAGTGTGATATCTGTGGGGTATCACTCTCATTGCACACCGTGCAGGAGCACACAGAGCTAGCTCCTCTACTGCTGCCTTATCTATGGAGTTTATGATGCTCTGGTCATGGGGTCTCAGCCGTTCCACCCCTCTTAAACCCCAATGCCATGGGTAAGGACAGGGGGACATACAGGTATAGGAGGTGGGTCACTCAGCTCCATGAAGAGAGGAGGCTGGTAGTTTTGTGGCTGTTTGGTGTGTTGGTGACAGTGGCAGAAGTACGGTGATGCTGAGGCCCATGCTTGGACCCCTCCCCCATCTCCTCCACCCTCCCCTACATCCCCCACCATTCCCCATCTACCCCACTCCGTCTTCCCATGCAGCTCCTGGAGTGTCAGAGCTGAGTTGACCTCTGCCTGCCTAAAGGGAGGTCGCAGTGCTCCGTAGCGCTCTGTACCACTGGGTGACAGAGATGGGTCCCCTGGCCCCTCTGTGTGCGTGTGTGTGTGTTTGCGTGCGTGCGTGCGTGTGTGTGTAGCGAGCAGAGAGCAGACAGGCGTGCTGTAGGTACAGTAGTGTAGTGGAGAAGACGTGTGTGTCGCCCGGGTCAGACAGGGCCATCCATTCTCTGAGCCCCTGGGAGAGGGAGGGAGGGAGAGAGAGAGGGAGAGAGACAAAGTGAGAGAGGGAGTGAGGGAGAGAGTGAGGGAGCGAGCAAGCGGGAGAAAGAAAGAGAGGAGGGAGAGAGAGGGCGGGAGAGAGAGGAGAGCGTAAGGAAAGAGAGAGAGAGGGAGAGAGAGAGAGAGAGAGAGAGGGGGCGTTGATACACTGCTTCTCTTACTCTATCAGACACTAGGTTGTGTTCCTCCATGCAGTGCAGTCAGTGGAACACATCTGTCATCTGTCCCTGTACCACTTCAGCTACTACAGTACCACAGGGGTTTGGAACACTTCTATTCAACCAACACTGTAATGTGAGCTGTGGATGTTGTCAAATGTGGTGAGTGTGATTTTAAACTCTCTTAGTGGACTTTACCCAGGGAGTTGTGAATATCAACATGTGTAGGGCAATGACTGACATGTTTTGCTGCCGTTGGTGCAGCAGTGTCCACAATGTAGAACGCATGTAGTATTGTACATGTAGTCTGTAGGATTTACCATAGACAAACTGGAAGCCATGAGGAGAGTGGTTGCAGACCACAATGGTTTGCTGTAGTAGGGGCGGCCACAGAGGTTTTTCAACAACATCACCCGGCCCATGGCAGTGGACCTCCCATTCCTATCATTCCTAACACCCAGCTCTCCCTCCTGGTCCTCGTCGATGCCCTGGCCTTCCCTGCTAAGCTAAGCCTTCTCCATGGGTACTGCATATTGTTGAATAGTGGGCTGGTAATGCTGTGTTCCAATGCCATTTGGAGTCACTCTCTCTGTCCCCCAGCTCTCAGGGAGAAGGAATCCTCAACCCCAGCCTCATGGTCTACCCTGTAATCTCCCAGCCTCATGGTCTACCCTGTAATCTCCCAGCCTCCTCTCTGTTGTCGGGTGCAGCGCCTGCTGCTCCCCGCTCTATCCCACAACCCCCTTCCAACCCCCTTCCTCCTCACATCCACCTCCACCATTTTAATCCCTTTGACCCAAACCCTCAGTGTTTCCCTGTATCAACAGCTCCTGAAGATTACATCCTTCCACCTCCTGTACTGTATGTAGTGTGTGCTAGCTACAGTAGCTAGCCTAGCACTACTGTATTACAGCCAAGCCCAGCAGTACAAGTTTTCCACTAGCTACCACATGACAGCTAGTGCCTACAGGCAGTCTGCGGTTAAGACTCTAATTAACCCACTCCAGAGTAGTATAGTATGCCACATTGCCACGCTGGTCATTGCAATATAGTCACTCCGCCTATACAGTCTACCCACAGTCTATACAGTCTAGCCACAGTCTATACAGTCTACCCACAGTCTATACAGTCTAGCCACACTCTACCCACAGTCTAGCCAGTCTATACAGTCTACCCACAGTCTATACAGTCTGCCCACAGTCTATACAGTCTACCCACAGTCTATACAGTCTACCCACAGTCTATACAGTCTAGCCACAGTCTATACAGTCTACCCACAGTCTATACAGTCTAGCCACACTCTACCCACAGTCTAGCCAGTCTATACAGTCTACCCACAGTCTATACAGTCTGCCCACAGTCTATACAGTCTACCCACAGTCTATACAGTCTAGCCACAGTCTATACAGTCTAGCCACAGTCTATACAGTCTAGCCACAGTCACTACAGTCTAGCCACAGTCTATACAGTCTACCCACAGTCTATACAGTCTAGCCACAGTCTATACAGTCTAGCCACAGTCTATACAATCTAGCCCGTCTGGCCTGATACTCCAGAGCTCACCCTGCAGAGAGAGTACAGCTCTACCTCTTTCATGTAGTGTTTCTGGTAATGAGTTAGGGCGTTATTGATGTGAACTTATGTGATCATTACATAAAGAACAACCATTTCTCTTTCCCTCGTTGGTTTTCCTGTGGGCCACATTAAATCAAGCCTCCGACCTACACTCTAGTTAAATGAAACACTATCAGCATGTTGCCCTCTCATATCTGAGAACAGCCCTTTATATAGCAAGCCTGTAAATGGTGATTAGTGAGTGTTTTGATTAAATTCTACCACGTGTGTGTGATACTGTGGTGGAGGCCGATCACACTCTGTCAAACACACTCTCTCTGTCTCCATCTCTCTCTCTGTCTCCATCTCTCTCTCTATCTCTCTCTCTCTGTCTTATCTCTCTATCTCTCTCCATCTCTATCTCTCTCAATCTCTCTCTCTTTCTCTCTCTCTCTCTCCCTCTCTCTCTCTCTCTCTCTCACACACACACAACTCACTCTCTCTCTCTTTCTCTTTCTGCACGGGCCCCTCTCCTCTCGTGTCCGTGCGGAGTGCATGACTGATTTAAGGGCCCCTTACAAACGGTAAGTTTGCAAAGTGAAGACAAAAATGAGAGACAAATCACTGAGCGGCACTCCCTCTCAAGGAGAGGAGCAGGAGAACAGTGAAAAATATATATACACACTATCCTGTCAAAAGGCTTTTGGCTTATCTTGAGTGACTGTCAAGGCTGGGAATATCACGGAATGGACAGAAATATATAAAATGAATAAGCTGCTGGGTGTTGTCGGGAGTTATGATGCTTCATAAATCCTGGTTTGATCATGGCGGACAAGGCTTAAATCCACAGCTGCCTAATGCGCACAGCAGTGTTTTGGACCGGATTTCATTCTGTTGGAGAGATAGAAGCCCTTAGCTGGCAAAATACCATTTTTCATCTCTCTCTTCTCTCTTTCCTGAGTGACAAATATATATATAAAATATATATATAAAATATATATATAAAATATATATATATTTTATATATATAAAATATATATATAAAAAAGCCTAAGGGAAGGAAGTTGGCTGCTATTACTACCTGTAATAGAAGGGCACAGGCGCAGCAAGGTGAAACCTGGGCCAAAGAGAGAGAAAACACTATAAAAAACTGAGAAAAAGAAGAAGAAATTGGTAGTGACTTATCAGTTGTACTTCCTGTGTCGGGTGAAAGGTCACCAAGGTTTTGTTTGTTTGGTATACTAAGAGGATGGATGCTATCTCTCCCGCCATCCCAAACGCTTTGCTCTGTGGAATGGCCTAGGTAATATTTCATGTCAAGAATTAAGAAAGCCTTCCTCTCCTTTTCTCCACTCCATGATCTATCTCCTTCAGGGTGTTACAGTTATACAGCTAGAAGAAACGGTGCTACCTATACAGAAGAAAAAAAGGGTTCAATGGCTCGTTTCATACTGTATGTGGACCTCAAAATGGTTCTATATAGAACTACAGATCACCCTTCTTTTTAACAGTGTACAGAACAGTAGTTCATGTATCGCTTTCTTTCTTCTCAAAGGGATTTGGAATGTTTTATATTGTATGACTGCAGACAGAATGTATTACTAATTAAAGTAGATGTCTAATCTCAAGGGCTTTCCCTGTCAATAAACACCCCATTATTAGAAATGAAATGTCTTTAATATAGAAGAGTGACATTTTGAAATGTAAAATGCATGTCACAGTGCCTGAGTCAATAATGTCCCAGTTATCCTCCCAAATGAGACAAGTTGTCAGCGCTTGAATATGACAACAGTAACATGTTTGCTGGACCAAATCAGAATAATGGAATTCCAATTGGAGATGTTTTGTTATATTCAGCTACGGGCTATGCTTTTCGAGCAGGAGTCTTCTCAATAAGAAAATACATAGTTAGAGCTTGATCCACACAACCCATTCAATTCCTAAACCATTTATTTCATTCAAGTGTTTCAAAGTTACATACTACTAATACCTTCTCAGATGAAGGTGTGACAGTGATGACGCAGGAGGGCCTGGAACCGTAAAACAATAAGGAAAAGTCTATTATTATCAGCTTTAAATGTAACTACTGTAGCAGTTTAGATAAAGCTCAGTAGGACATTATCTTTGGTTCAATGACTATATGACTGATTCAATTACACTGTATAAGATATGTAGATATAATGGAGCGATGGACATGAAAAGGCAGGGATTTTTGGAGGATGTTGTGCCACATCCAGCAGTGTGCCACCTGTGTAATCATTCACAGCCATTTGAAACCATGCATATACCCATGGCTCTTACTATGAATTATTCAAGCAGCCATTCCTTCAGTCCACATGCAGCAGAGAAGTAGAGGAAATTGTGCTCGCTAGTAAACCCATTTTATGTTACCATCCTGGCTAAATGTGAAGTGTAGCACATTGTAGATGCAGGATAATTACACCACTGCTCTCTGAGTTTAACGTACTCCCAGAAACAGCCCTGCCTGCCTGCTTGTCTTACCCAATGGAGAGAGAGGCTGCTGGGAATCACAGTGTAGGCTATGGAGAGTGTTTGTGTTATTTGAGCCCCCCTCAATGTTATGTAGTATTTGATCTACTGTATGTGTGTCAATGCAGGAGAGGTTGACTGTAACTGTACTTTAGGGGTATTAGGAAGAGAGTAGAGACATAGAGAGGTAGACGGTAACTGTACTTTAGGGGTATTAGGAAGAGAGTAGAGACATAGAGAGGTAGACTGTAACTGTACTTTAGGGGTATTAGGAAGAGAGTAGAGACATAGAGAGGTAGACTGTAACTGTACTTTAGGGGTATTAGGAAGAGAGTAGAGACATAGAGAGGTAGACTGTAACTGTACTTTAGGGGTATTAGGAAGAGAGTAGAGACATAGAGGTTTATCGATATTGATAGTAATCCGTCTCAAAATCTTTACACTAGCAAATTGTTATCAGAATAACCGTGTATTTCTATTATACAATTAATCAATATTGATTTTCTTCAATTTCTACAATTTGTTTTAATTTATCATCAAACCGACAATCATTTAGAAACATAATATTAGTGTTGTACAGTAGATTTTTCTTATCTGCAGAAGATAACAGCACTTTGTTACAGTTTGTCTCTGGCTTTGCATAATCGTTTTATGTGCACATTGGCATATTGTACCATGGCATATAAAAATATGAATATTACATGGATTAAAATCCTCAATCTTTTTTTTCTTTTTTTAAATCCTTAAGTTGAAAATTGTCATCATTATTGCATTATTGCAGCCCCCATATTGAATAGGCCTAATGGAGATTTCACATTAGTAGACTCACACCATGACAAATGTTAAGCAGCATAAGGGAAATGAACTTTTCTTTTTAATAGCACAGCAGTGTCTTGTGGTCTATCGGAGAGTTTTTCCACAGGCTTTGCCCTGACCTTCAACTCTGTACTATCTCCCAATGTAGATCTCTTGGCAAGTGAAGTGTGTGTGTGTGTGTGTGTGTGTGTGTGTGTGTGTGTGTGTGTGTGTGTGTGTGTGTGTGTGTGTGTGTGTGTGTGTGCGTGCGTGCGTGCGTGCGTGCGTGCGTGCGTGCGTGCGTGCGTGTGCTGTATGTGATGTGTGTTGGAGAGAGCTGGAGAGAAAGCAGAGTAGACGCGAGAGAGGGAGTGATCTTGGTTTGCAGCCCAGTCCCAGTCCTGGGATGGGCATGTTGGGCTCAAAACACAGGCTGCACCTCCTCCTCTAATCTCTGTAGTGAAACACCTTGTGGTGGGCCGTTTGTGGTGTGCACGCATACACACACACATACATAATGCCCCTGCGTCTGAGAGGGTTGAAAGCTGCTCCAGCATTCCAGGACAGAATGGAGGGACAGGTCTGTTGATGAGGGGAGAAGGGAGAGAAGGAGGGAAGGAGGGAGGGAGGGGAAGAAGGGGGAGGCCTCCCCCTTGATAAGCAGGCCTGCCTGCGTGAAGTGGAACGCCAAGCCGTTCACTCAACGTTACTGCCGCTGTGGTTGTTCTCTCCCACTCACTATCAAAACAGGGGATACAAAAGAGGATGAGGCGAGCTCTTCATCCTAATGTTACTCTAGCATCTAACACAAAGAGAAGACATCTGAAGAAACTCCCTGCTCCATTTCTTGTTCTCTATCATGTGGTTGAAAGCAACAATGCCACATGTAAATGAACACGTCGTCTCGCCTGCCACCGTCTCTCTCCGTAGTTTAGACTACAACATGATGCTTGACTGAGCAGCCTTTTCAAGTCAACCAGATTGTATTAAAGCAGTGGTAGAATTTGATATCGAGCGACGAGGATGCTCTGAAATCGAGATCAAAATATTACAACGCCCCTCAAGATCAACATCTTTGTATTGCCACGACTGGTTAAAGGGAAAGGATGACATCCGCCATACGAGAGCATGTTAAAATATGTACCTTTAATTGTCAAAGGGACTGCTCTTTACTGCTGTTCTAGTTGATAAACAGTGACTTTAATAGCAGTGTTTATCAGTCTCGTTGTTCACGTCATATCAAGCAGAGGCTGTGGCTTTCTGTGCAGTTAGTTGTTGATAAATACATCAGAAAGTTTGTTTCTCCCCAAGTCAAAAGAATCCCTTCTCTTTGTCTTTGTAGCAGCCTTTAACATCGACAAGAGGCCAAAACCCAGAAGAATAAGACGTTTAGGAAATCTCTTAAATAGGGGCTCGGAAGCGAAGGTTTGAGCTTTGTCATCACGCTTGAAGAATTTCTTTTTTAACGTACTGTAATGTGAAATTCAGTGGGGACTAGTTTAATTGAGTTTTACACAAACCAGTTGGGAGTAGTGCTGGAAGGTAGGTGATGTTGAGGTTTTTAATCTCCAGCTCCGGAGAGGCTTGTTGACGAACTGGTTCTTTCTCTTTGTGGGGAAAAAAAGAGGAAGCCTAAGAAATGATACATCCATGGATAAAACCAATTGGCAACCCTCAAAGGGACGGGGGGTGATAAGGCAAATCCAGCACTTGTAGAGAAATAAAAGAATCCAACTGTTCATTAAAAGGAGAAACAAAACAGGCGATTGAGGAGGCAGGCAGGCAGCAGACTGCTCTGCGTGTGGAGGAAGGAGGGAAACAGCGATACAAACAGAGCCAGCCAGCGCTGCTATCAGAGGAAAGGATTGGAAAATAATCAAGGATTTGTGAGGAGAATTAATAAGGAGATAGGGACAAATAAGCATTTTTTCTTCTCTCTGCAAAATTAGGAGGGATGGGCTACAATTATCTAACAGGAGGGGTGGATAGCATAAGCTACACAGACACCTAATTATAAAGCATAACCTAGAATATGGAGTCTCTGCTTTGCATTTATGTTACACTATTTCGCTATTAGGCAGTAAAGTCTACGCTAGCCATTAGCCAGTTCCTCAATTTATAGAATATCACATGAATTAATCATTATTTCAGTAAAATTGCAATCCTCTTTATCTTATACAGTCATTATATATAATATAGTTTATGATGTTTTATTACTGTTTTGCATTGTAGAAGTCATGTTCTGGCACGTTTGGAAAATGACATATGTGTTCTCCTATAGTGGACCTTGGTTAGATTCTGCCCAAGCCTTTTCCATGGGGTCATCAGTTTGTCTTTTTTTAATTTGAGGTAAATATGGGTTAAATATCTTTGGACAGCAGTTCATTCTCAGGTATGAGTGAGAATGTCTGCTTCTTCTAAGATTGTATATATTCTGTAGACAATGTGCATCTGTTTGCTGTGGTTTGTGAGATGAGGTGAGTGGCCTAGCTAGGACAGTTTATTTAGTGACGGTGGTGGTTCCTCTCGTCGAGCAGGCTGGCTGGGTGTCTCTCTGTCTCTATCACCTGACCACGCTATGCTAATGAAGTCTAGAGTTAGTGAGACTAAAGGTGAGACAAACAAAGGACTAATGAAAGACTGGAGGATGGAGGGATGAGGGAGGAGGGAACGGAGGAGAGGGGAAATAATCAGTACTCGTATGATCAGACACTGAGACATTCCATTGGTGTTTGGTATGAAAGAGAGTCATTCATCAACATATCAATACAAATATGGAGTAGATTATTATTGTGTTTGCTTAGCATGGACCCTCCTCGTAAATAATGGAAGTCTCTACTACCCCGCTGTAGCTGGTAGTATTAATTATAATTACAACGCTGATAATGTGCATGCTTCTTTTATTACGGGGAGCTGAATCAATTTTACAGTCTTATTCAGCCTCACAAGGTCATGCAAAGTTACCAGGGGCCACATGGAGGGTGGCTCCTTGTAAAACGCTCCTTCCTGCGACCAGGAACGAGGACGTAACGAAACCCGCTGGATTAAGTCTAACGCCACCGCGTCAGATATAGACAGCCGGGCCGGTCTTCACATAACTGCTGCCGTGAACTTTCTCTCTCCCGTGTCATCATTTCAATACACACAGAAAGACCATTGTATCGCCGCGTTCCATTGTTGTTTAGCGCTAACTTTTTGGAAAGGATTTTTTCTCCTCCTCCCCCCTCTTTCCAATATACATGGATTCATGCGTATTGTGACCGTTGTGGTAGCATTCATTTCCCATTGCACTGAATTGTTCCATTCATTAACCAGGCCTACTGAACGTCGAGGCTGACGTGTTCTGATCGTCAGAGTCGTGCTATGTTAGAGCTTTGACAACACACAAAGAAGCGGAGACTGGCAGAATGCATTTTTGCCAGTGTAGTTTTGGTTGCATGATTTGACAGTTCATAGGGAGAGTCCAAAGACGTTCTGTTTTGGCCACACGTTGAATCTGAACTTAGTCTAAATTCATAAGGCACCCCGCTGGTTCGTTTCTCAGTTTTTCCCCCTCCTCATGACTAAAACTGTCAGAACAACAACAGAGACTATCAGGCTGCTGTACCTTTATAGCTGTCTGAGATACTTTAAAGACTGGATTTAGCCTGGCTTTGGCTTGGTTCAACCCACAACAAAGCATGCCACAGATTCCCAAAATCTACATATCTTTTCTCCCCATTTTCATTTTTGAAAACGCAATGCTTACCATTTTTTTCTTTCCCCCTCATTAAATCAATATTTTCCCCACCGACACGTTTAAGAGAGAAACGGTGGTTAGTTGTGTTAAATGTGTTTTCTTAGTTGCTGTAACCTGTTTGAACAAATAAGCCTATAAGCTTTACAATAAACATAATGCCCATAATTAATATTGTGCACACAAAATATTTTCTTCAATTACAGACACAGAATCATACATATCCATATGTTCCAAACATGAAATAATGCTGTTTATGATAACAGTATATAAATTGTTGGACGTAATATGCAGATTGGTATTCGCCTGACATTATGCCATCAAAGTATAGCCACCTACGGTATTGATCAGCTGCTGCTACTGGTTCTCAATAATAATTGGGTGTGCATTGCCTTTCTACAATAAATTGTTGCATTCTTTGCTTGTGAATGTTAAAATGACCCCGCGCTTCCTGTGAATGCGTGCATCTGTCCTGAGATGATACGTTTCCTCTCTCCTCATTGAACTGGGCATTGAGTCTGTGCCGCCTAGCCGGCTCTGGCAGGGAATCTTGATTATGGATTCTGTGATATTATAAAGTGATATTATAAATGACTTCAGAATGTTTTGGATTAATCGGCCGGCTGCAGATGTGGGTTCCTTTGGTACGCCACCATCTTTAACAGATGCTCATTACCGTACCGCCTTCACATTCTGCATACAAAGCAGATTCAGAGATAGGTCATCCCTGTAAGGTTTTTACAAGACAGGTTATTAGAGGGTTGAGGTCTGTGCTGGAAATGTTTGAAGTTGTGTTTTTGGGGGGAGAATCGCTGTGCTTTGTCTCAAGGCAGGCAGTAGACACAGCAGTAACTGTCTCTACTCTCTGTGCTAACAATCCCCCCACCCCACCCACCCCCACCCCCCACCCCCACTCCCAAACCACCGCCACCCAGATACTTTGAAGTGCCTCAGGCAAAAAGCTAGTTCCTCTCCCCTGGCTCGTCTCGCTCATTCAGCCCCCGAGATTATTCCAGAATGCCATAGATCGTCTGCCCCCATCACCCTGCTCCCCCGCCCCCCCACCCCCGCCCACCCTGTCTCCAGCTTGGCAGTACCTGTCACCTGTCAGAAGCAACCCACCTTTAAGTGGACAGTTATTTTCCATTGGTTTTATATGTCTTTCATATCATGGCTCATTAAAGCGCAGCGCGGTAGGCAGCATATTTACATAGGCTACTGGGAGGGTTTTAATTTGCCTAGGTACAGAGCATGACCGGAACTGAAGACTTCACATGCCACCCCCGTTTCCCACCCCCCGTCAGAACACACGTAGCTTGGCGTAATTGCCTGAAGAGGGCACAAACATGGAGACAGAGCTTTCCACCAAGGGATTGGTTTTTTTCCCCCTGGATCTAAACGAGAGGACAGCTAGGTGTAGTTTAGTTAGTTATGTAGTGATGTTTCTCTGGGATCGTTCTTGTGGATTATTATTCATGATAGGGAGTAGCTATACATGTCTATCCCACTAACTCCCAAACAGTCTCGTGGAGGATCTGATGAGTTCTGACTGCAATGGGTTCTAATTAGGATTGTCTACAGTATACAGGATACAAGGGTTGTTGTTTTATTGGTGGGTTACTCATTTCAAACTGTTAGTATGAAATAAAGACTAGCTGCTGAATTCTACAATCATATCACAGACCACATGCAGCGATAGAATAACACAATTCCCTCAGACCAGATTTCTGACAGAGATCCTTTCAAACGGCAAACTCTCCCAAGACATTGTAGTGTTGTAGACGCTCTCATATCAGACACATTCTCATATCAGGCACCAGTTCAAGATGATTGAAAAACAGGGAATCAAATCAAATCAAAGTTTATTTGTCACGTGCGCCGAATACAACAGGTGAACCGCCGAACCTTACAGTGAAATGCTTACTTACAGGCTCTAACCAATAGTGTGGAAAAAAAGGTGTGTGTGTGTGTGTGTGTGTGTGTGTGTGTGTGTGTGTGTGTGTGTGTGTATAGGTAAGTAAAGAAATAAAACAACAGTAAAAAGACATTTGAAAATAAGAGTAGCAAGGCTATATACAGTAGTGAGGCTATAAAAGTAGCAAGGCTATATACAGACACCGGTTAGTCAGGCTGATTGAGGTAGTATGTACATGTGGGTATGGTTAAAGTGACTATGCATATATGATGAACAGAGAGTAGCAGTAGCGTAAAAAGAGGGGTTGGCGGGTGGTGGGACACAATAGCGATACAGCTAATATTGTCATAAGACGCTTGGTGTCACATACATGTAGTATAGCAGGAAGATTCCTACGTTAGACACAGAGTCTGTTTGTCAAACATTTGCTCTTCTCCTCTCCTCCCATATCTCTCTGAGGAGCTCTACTGAAGTCTGGCTCCTACAGATGCACTCCAAATAGCAGGCTGTTCATCATGCATTGTCATAGAGCAGGCGAGCTCTTGAGACCCCTCTACACCCCCCAGCAGCCACCCTACAACCACCCGCCCCGGTCCACTGATGCTCCTGCTGGCCCTACATCCTATCCCAGCACTCTGATATCAATCACCAGCAATGAGGCTGGCTTCAGCCCCAGCCCCAGATACCCAGCTCCAGCCCCAGATACCTAGCCCCAGATACCCAGCTCCAGCCCCAGATACCTAGCCCCAGATACCCAGCTCCAGCCCCAGATACCTAGCCCCAGATACCCAGCTCCAGCCCCAGATACCTAGCCCCAGATACCCAGCTCCAGCCCTAACCCTAGCCCCAGATATCTAGCCCCAGTCTCAGCCCCAGTCTCAGCCCGTCTCAGCCCCAGACACCTAGCCCCAGTGTCAGCTCCAGTCTCAGCCCCAGTGTCAGCCCCAGTCTCAGCTCCAGTCTCAGCCCCAGTCTCAGCCCCAGTCTCAGCCCCAGTCTCAGCTTCAGTCTCAGCCCCAGTCTCAGCTCCAGTCTCAGCTCCAGTCTCAGCCCCAGTCTCAGCCCCAGTCTCAGCTTCAGTCTCAGCCCCAGTGTCAGCCCCAGTCTCAGCCCCAGTCTCAGCTTCAGTCTCAGCCCCAGTCTCAGCTCCAGTCTCAGCTCCAGTCTCAGCCCCAGTCTCAGCCCCAGTCTCAGCTTCAGTCTCAGCCCCAGTGTCAGCCCCAGTCTCAGCCCCAGTCTCAGCTCCAGTCTCAGCTCCAGTCTCAGCTCCAGTCTCACCCCCAGTCTCAGCTCCAGTCTCAGCTTCAGTCTCAGCTCCAGTCTCAGCTCCAGTCTCAGCTCCAGTCTCAGCTCCAGTCTCACCCCCAGTCTCAGCTCCAGTCTCAGCTTCAGTCTCAGCTCCAGTCTCAGCTCCAGTCTCAGCTCCAGTCTCAGCTTCAGTCTCAGCTCCAGTCTCAGCCCCAGTCTCAGCTCCAGTCTCAGCTCCAGTCTCAGCCCCAGTCTCAGCCCCAGTCTCAGCTTCAGTCTCAGCTCCAGTCTCAGCTTCAGTCTCAGCTTCAGTCTCAGCCCCAGTCTCAGCTTCAGTCTCAGCTTCAGTCTCAGCTCCAGTCTCAGCCCCAGTCTCAGCTCCAGTCTCAGCCCCAGTCTCAGCTCCAGTCTCAGCCCTAGTCTCAGCCCCAGTCTCAGCCCCAGTCTCAGTCTCAGCTCCAGTCTCAGCTCCAGTCTCAGCCCCAGTCTCAGCCCCAGTCTCAGCTCCAGTCTCAGCTCCAGTATCAGCCCCTCATCAACCATCACTTGCCAAAGTCGCCATAAACGCCCTGCATAGATACAGCAAAGACAGACAGGCAGCCATGTGATTTCAGTGTAATTTTGGAAAGCATATTGTTTAATTCACCATCTGTCCAAGAGGGAGAGATGGCAGGCAGCTTGGAACTCATTTGCCGTCTGCTTGCTTTACTGCGGCTATACAGAACAAGTTTCTGGACCAGGACCGGGGCCTGGGTGTGTGGTGTGTTGCTGGGCCCACTGGAGCCGAGAGGCGCGTCCTGTCATCTACACAGATACCAGTCCTATAGTCCCTCCATGATGCCATGATACATACAGTACGACCACTGGCTGACTGGGAGCAGAACACACTTACGCCTGGAAATTAGGCCATTTTTTAAATTAAAGCATTGGTTTACTGTCTCCGAGAACTTTACTTTACTGTAGCCTGTTTAACCCCAACAATAACTATCTACTCTCCTTGACTTATGAGCGTAAATGGAATTACAGAATTCCACCTTGGTGGACGTTCACCATTCATGGTCTGGTGGCCATTGTTAGTTTGGTATTGGTGTTTTGGTGAGCTAGGTGTGTGTGTGTGGTGGGGCTGGGTTGTAGAAGCGGCCGCAGGCCACGGGCCAGTACACACATACACACACACACACACACACACACACACGTCTCTGTATGTCCCACATTGTGCATCACGTCTGGTTCAGCTGCTCCTTGGCTCAGACATTAATACAGAGCAGATTGGTTGAGATCTGCAGCCCTTGTTGTTTGATCTTTCCTCCTCTTGCCACATTTCCTGGCAAGTGCCCCCCTGCCACACCGCGTGGCGCAGGCAGCACTGGCATGGCCTCAACATGCCTGCCAGGTTTGTTCCCTCGCTCTCTCTCTCTCCACCTCTATCTGTCTTTCTTCTCTCCATCTCTCTCTCTTCTTCCCCATCCAACTTAGTCCCTAACGCCTGCTCTATGGCTGCAGTTGGACAAATTACCACAGCTCCTCCACAGCCTTCTGACAGTAGGACATGAAGGGACCTTAAATGTTACAGTTGAACATTTTGGTTCTGCCTTCAGTTGGTGTAAATGATGGTAGCTGTCCACCTGGTGTGCGATGTGATCTGTTCGGTCCTACGTTGATCATTGTTCTATAGCGGATGTTTTTGAATAACACTTTACATTAAGTTATATACTTCAGAAACAGTTTATGCACAGTGATAAACATGTGAGCTGCTCAATATGAAGCTGGACCATGACTCGAGACCTTTCACACATACTGTTCAGAAAAAAATACATTCATGAGCCAACAGTAGCCTCAACTTGAACAAACACTGTATCCTCCTTATCAAGTTCCCATCCATTTCATGTTCTCTTTACTCAGCCCTGTCATTTGTCCCCTAATGCCTTGAGCCTTACTGAGAAATTGTTTAAAATGTCACAATCAAATGTATGAATTAAAAGCAAATACATCTTGGAGGTGAAGGAAGCATCAGCGTTCTCTTGTTAAATCTGAAATATTTGTTCAAAGAATAACGTCTTTGAATGCCACACAATGGCCTCTTTTCTCTTGCCAGTCCTCCTTTCAGGTTGGAGGCAGAATGGGTGGGAAAACCTGAGGGTCATTTGGTAATAAGGCTGCTTTATGATGTCTAAGCCCAATTTGCGCAGTCTATCTGCCATTTTACAACAAGCCAGCCTTTCTGTTTATGAATCGACTGAATCAGATCTGAAGCCTTATCTCTCCCCTGCATTAACCACTTCATTTGTGACTAATGGCATAATACGCTGGATCATTATCGCTTTAATTTATTCCAAGTTTTTCAAGATGGATGGCGGGATAAGGTGCGAGAGACAATAAGTTGAAGAAGCCAGTGTGATGCCTCGGTTAATGAGGCACATCGTTGCCTCGGCGCCTCTCAGGGTCAAAAGCAGAACACACAGAGAGATTGAGGGGAGCGAAACATTGAGATGGCAATTCAAGAGAAAGCCGATCTAAACGACGCCAGCCTTCTAAAGCAAAAGAGAGAGGCCTGATATCTTTTGAAGGAGATATTTGATCATCAGAGCCTTGAAATAGGAACCCAGTGAGTGGCTGCCTGCAGATGAAAGTTAGCCAGGGCCTTCAGATGTAACGCTGATTCTACATGGATATTTCTGATGAGCCCTTTTTTCTAGCCCAGGTACAGTTATCAGGCACTTCAACTGGCCAATAGTAAGGCAGCATGCTGATATAAAACTACCAGTTATAATGTCATCTAGGTAAAACATTGAATAATAGCATTAGGATATACTAATACATACTATAGCATGCCTTCAAATGACTTTTGGTTTGTTGCCATGGCTACTGAGTGTTGCTTAGATTAATGTACATGTGTGTCTGTGTCTTTCTAACACACCACCAGCTGCCTTTTAAATCCCTCCCTATGTTTTACACTCTAGCCCTGAGGTACATAAATAATGTTGAACACAATTGGAGTGGTCAGTCATTCAAATACAGAAGCAGACAGTTTTTACCTGTTTACCTCGAACAGAAAAGAGTTTTAGGAGGAGACTCTCTCTCTCCCTCTCTCCCTCTCTCTCCCTCTCTCCCTCTCTCTCTGAGAACAGGCAGTCTCCAGGCCTCCTGGGCAACATATGGAGCCCTCTGAGTTAGTGTACAACTTCACCAACTGCTGTTGTGAGAAGTGCTCGGCTAACTGTGGCCCCTGAGAGCTCATTAGAAGCCCTTGTGCATAAACCTTTCTGCTTTGGAAGTTGCCGTGGGCTTCGGCGGGTGCTGTGCAGCACAAATAAGGCAGGCTAGGCAGGATGATCTGAGCTGGAACTGCCTGCCTGCGAGATAATAAACAACATTTGCATATAATGTCAACATTTGGCATCGTTCCTTTAGTGGAGGAAGGCCTATCCACCCTTGTGGCAGCAGTAGTTCAAATATTGTCTATCAAAAAAAGCACACGGCAACTGTCTGATCATTTCAGCCTTTGTGACATCATTTCATTTCATATCATTTTAGCCTGAAAAATTTGTTTTTATTCTATTTTTGCGGTTATATTTCTGGATGTGGATTGTGGAGTATCCCACTAATTATCAAGTGTCATCCATGACTGGTTTAAACTCCTGATTCCTAACTGATAGAAAGCCCAATTTAAGGAATTCCTGTTGCAGCACACAATGCATATTAGCTACAGAGTAATGATGTGGTCCTGGGCTTTATTCCTAACTGCTAGAGTGTAATAGTGCCTCGTTGCACAGTGACGCTTGCAGTTAATGAGAAGGGTCTGAATGAACGGTGCATTCAGGATCAACACGCAGACTCGAGCTCCAACTGTATTTGTCATGCAGTCTAAACGCACACAATTGCATATAAACTAACATGGTAATTACTGCCATGTGGTGAATGTCTCTCTCTCTCTCTCCCTCTCTCTCTCTCTCCCTCTCTCTCTCTCTCTCTCTCTCTCTCTCTCTCTCTCTCTCTCTCTCTCTCTCACACACAATGGTAGAAATGTAATTACCTTGACAAATGTAGGAGCTAGGTCTACGGGGGTAAAAAAATGAAAATACACAACCTTTTACTGAACTGTAAATCATGCTTCACTCTTTAAAAGGTCTCCAAAAATAAATAATAATCCTGAAAGTGCAAAGATTTCAGTGATTTAGGAGGGGAGCTTTGAGAAGCATATTACCAGCGGTGACAGCTTGGTGGAGATAGGCAGGTTGTGTTAAGAGGAAGGGATAAGAGGCTATGACATTATGTCTGCAGGGTTAAGGTGTCAGAGGCAAAGTGTGGACCACTATTACTGGATCAATACTTCTCAGTTTGGCACTTATCTCCTGCTGCTGCTACTGCTGCTCTGCCGGATACACACGGGGACACAGGGACAGGGATACACACAGGGACACAGGGACAGGGATACACACAGGGACACAGGGACAGGGCTACACACAGGGACACAGGGACAGGGCTACACACGGGGACACAGGGACAGGGATACACACAGGGACACAGGGACAGGGCTACACACAGGGACACAGGGACAGGGCTACACACAGGGACACAGGGACAGGGCTACACAGGGACACAGGGACAGGGCTACACACAGGGACACAGGGACAGGGCTACACACAGGGACAGGGATACACACAGGGACACAGGGACAGGGATACACACAGGGACACAGGGACAGGGCTACACATGGGGACACAGGGACAGGGCTACACACAGGGACACCGGGACAGGGCTACACACAGGGACACAGGGACAGGGCTACACACAGGGACACAGGGACAGGGATACACACAGGGACACAGGGACAGGGATACACACAGGGACACAGGGACAGGGCTACACACAGGGACACAGGGACAGGGATACACACAGGGACACAGGGACAGGGCTACACACAGGGACACAGGGACAGGGCTACACACAGGGACACAGGGACAGGGATACACACAGGGACACAGGGACAGGGATACACACAGGGACACAGGGACAGGGCTACACACAGGGACACAGGGACAGGGATAAAGACAGGGACACAGGGACAGGGATACACACAGGGACACAGGGACAGGGATACACACAGGGACAGGGCTACACACAGGGACACAGGGACAGGGCTACACACAGGGACACAGGGACAGGGATACACACAGGGACACAGGGACAGGGATACACACAGGGGGACAGGGACAGGGATGCACAAAGGGACACAGGGACAGGGATACACACAGGGACACAGGGACAGGGATACACACAGGGACACAGGGACAGGGCTACACACAGGGACACAGGGACAGGGCTACACACAGGGACACAGAGACAGGGCTACACAGGGACACAGAGACAAGGCAACACACAGGGACACAGGGATGGTGATACACAGGGACACAGGGACATGGATACACAGAGACACAGGGACAGGGCTACACAGGGACACAGAGACAGGGCTACACACAGGGACACAGGGATGGGGATACACAGGGTTACAGGGACAGGGCTACACACAGGGACACAGGGATGGGGATACACAGGGACACAGAGACAGGGCTACACACAGGGACACAGGGATGGGGATACACAGGGACACAGAGACAGGGCTACACAGGGACACAGGGACAGGGCTACACACAGGGACAGGGCCAGGGTAAATCCACTACTGAAGGAACTGAAGGGACTGCATGCCCTGTCCATTAGATTGAAGTGAAAGGGGAGGGTTGTAATAGAATGGTAGATTTCATGTAAATATAATAACACATATGTTGCACCTCTATGGGTGTTGATTTGTACACTGTAGTTGCTTCATATTGTGTTCTATCTATGAACATGTCAAAATGGTTCTGAGAAATTAGCCTAAAGGCTGTGCAATGGCTGTTTGTGTCTCTTCCTATGAGAAAGCAGGGGGAAGGAACTCACTGCCATTTTGAGGAGCATTTCCCTCCATGCCAGATGATTTGTTAATATTCTGCTAAACTGAACATTGACACCATTCCACGGCCACACTTACTGTAGGTTGTTGTGTCCAACATTATTGACCTAAATGCTGGGTGATGGATGACAGTGTTGTGGCTGTTATGGTGTTAGTACGACATGTTAGGTTCCTACATTTCAACACGGACATCCAGCATGTAAACCTTGGAGCCAGGTCAGTGGTGTACACACCTAGTGTTAAACCCATAAACGTGTCCCTGGGCCTGCATGTCTCCCTATTGTCCCGAACAGGAACAAGAAAAAGAGCTTCAGCTTCCCAATTGAGTGTTTGCCTACTTTCAAGTCTTCCATTAAACTTCTGAAGCGTTTGTTAATCCTTGCTACACATACAACAGAAATGCAGCGTTCAACAATTTGAAGGAAGGAAATAAGAAGGGAGAGAAAGAGAAAGGAAGTGATCGCTCCATATTCATATTCCTATGCAGGCGTTATCACTTAAAAGGCTTTCTAATTACAACAACAAGACAAAAACTCGTTGGATTCATTCCAGACCCGCTAAATGATAAAATAAGCTTGCACTCTCTCTCCTTCTTAATCTCCGCAAAGCACCTTGGAGTCTCATCTCCCAAATACACGTGAATGAATGAATGTGGAAAATGCCATTTAGAGATGCAGGTGTGCCATTTGATAAGAAACTTCTGGATTAAATATGTTCTGCTAATGAGGAACCCAGGCTACCCCATCAGGGCAAACTACTGGTTGGATTGTGTGAGTGCAAGCTGATAACACACACACACACACACACACACACACACACACACACACACACACACACACACACACACACACACACACACACACACACACACACACACACACACACACACACACACACACACACACACACACACACACACACACAAACATTCCAAATTCATTATTAATAAACAGCCTTGCAGTCTCTTAGTCAGTCTATCACACGGAGAGACTGGATCCTTCACTGGAGTGAGGGATGAGGGTTCTCATTAAGAGAGGAGAGAAAGAAAGAGAGAAAGGGGGCGGTACGGATAGTGGTGGTGAGGAGGGACTGGGAGGGAGTATCGACTCTTTTCATATTTAGCTATTTTGGGGGCTTTTTCTGGTTAGAGGGAGACAATTTCAAAAACTATGTTAATGATGCATTGAACGTTGGAACAAAGAGTTCAAAGTTTCTCTGGCTCTGGCAATGACTGGATGTAATTCTAGGACTGGTTAATACGTACAGGGTGGGGGGGGGGGGGGGGGGGGGGGGGTAGCGAGCTAAGCCATCGGTGCAGTGGACTGGAAGTCCCTGGCCCAAGCTTGACATTTAGAACGATTTGGAGCAGATTAAGGCTGTATTAGTGCTGTAGTCTGCATGTGCTTCTGTAATGAGCTGTGAGTGTATTACAGCAGGAAGAAGTTAACTAGCTGGTGCCTACAGGCTGGTGTGGTAATACACCGCTGGAATACAGAGAGCCTACCTGGACAGTTGGGCAGTTGGCTGGACCTAAAATGGACATTGCTCTCTGCAGTGTTGCCCGGGGCAGGCAGAGACAGGAGAGGAGAGGAGAGGAGAGGAGAGGAGAGGAGAGGAGAGGAGAGGAGAGGCTGAGGCTCTCTGGTTGGAGACTGTCAGTCTAAACCAGCTTAGCTCAGCCAGCCAGTAAAGTGTCACAGAGTGATGGGTAGGCAGGCACAACTTTGTTACTCGGACCAGTAACTGTCTAGAAAATATTCTATATTCAAATAGAAAATTAGAAAAATGTAATGTGTTATTTCAAGCACATGATTTGGCTGCTACTGTAGGCACATCAATTTCCAAAGGTACCCAACATGACATGCAGCCCTGTCAGTAATTCTCCAAAATAGGTTTAGGATTTTGCCAGTATTCCATTTCGGTACATGTATTGTTTGTTTGTTTCCAGTACACATACAGTACACATTAAAGGAGACAGACATACAGTTGCCAAGCCCAAAGGTCTTCCTTCATTTAGAATGAAATTCATATTTTAAAGGGTCTAAAAAATGCATACATTATCCACAAATTAAAAAACACAGGTATTTTTTTGTTTTAGCATGTGCAAATGAAGGTTGCAGGTGTCGTCCCTCTATTGAAAGGCTCTTTATGATGTTAATGAGTTGTTAGCGTAATTTCCAGCCTCAGCCATCAGCCATGAGAAGTTCACACCGCTGTTAAATAGGAGTCAATGCTATGGCATCGTTTCAAGAGCTCCCAAACAGGACGGCAGGACGATAACGAACAGGTGATGTGGCCTGATGATGGCTGCCTATGACCACGGATAGGCGGGAATTATTACAAAGACAATTTAAATAGTGAAAGGATAAGGAATGAATCATCTGGACAGCATATCAAATGTTAACTCTAGCACACCGCTGCATGCTATTTACTCATGCAGTGGTAATAAACTGTGCTTATTTCAAAGATAGACGGAGAAGAAATCTGGGGACAGTAAATTGTGCATGCATGTTTATTCCTCTCTATCAGTATAATACAGAGGGTTTCTAGTCTGAGACTCACAATCACAGGCACCTGTATTTTATGGCTACGGTGTCTGGGATATCACCAGGCCTATTTATGATATGGTGCTGCAGCTGTCATTTACGTTTCATTAGTATCCGTAGTATTTGTGTGGATGGTACTGGTAGTGGACATTGTTTTCTATTAACCTTATTATTAGTCCAGTGGCTAGTGTTAAATTTGAGGGTACTTGTGGCTTTTGTGATAGAGGCACCACATTTCACACACAACTTGGACAAGTCCTTAGAAGCTATAGTGTCATTGCAGATTTTTTATATTACCCCCTGGCGGCCATTTTCAATATGGCAGCCAACCAGCTCCGTAGTGCCATATTAGATGGCCATCTACATAAATATGGCCATCTACATAAATAATTGGTACATAAAGGCCAGTGATTGTTTAAAATGATTTAAAGGGTCTGGAGAACATCATAAAACATCCAAAATATGCCATATATATGTATCCTTTAAAATGTTAGTAGAAAGTGGTGAACAATTGCTCCAAAAAACGACCCAAATGACTTATATACTTTCGTCCTCAATTTCAGTATTTAGGCCAACTGCGCTTGTTTGTAATGTTACGTATAAATGTCTATGAATTATTTAGTTGTTGAATAGAGGAAAGATCTGGCTGGTTATCCCATTGTTCTCTATGGAGTCTCGGAGCCTCACAAGGTTAAACGTTCCAACATTCCAACTTTTTTTCCCCGGGAATAAAAAGCCATTCCAACAGAGGGAGTTTCATCTCCTTAGCCCCCGTGAACGAACGACTGCTAATCTTTACCCTCCGCTGTAGCATTTCCATTCCGCTTCCTCCGACTCCAGACATATTTGCTCTCCCTTGCTGGCTGTGTCCCGTTAAGATTTAAACAGCAAACATAAAATACAGAAGATAACCTGTGCCGGCTTTGGAGAGACTTGACTCCCAACATTATTTTAAAGACCAGATCTGAGAGCTCCACCGCGGCAGTCGGGTGCGATTATCTTCTGTGATCCCTCTCCGACGCACCCAAAGTCATTCATCTGCCGATCCCTCCACCCTCCTCACCCCCTCCCTCACCCTCCCACCTCCCCCTATGCATAGGCAGGGCCCTAATCATGTCTCCGTCGTGTGTCAGGATCTGTGGATGAGCAAGGCCTAAAGATGGGAACAGCTCTGTAAACATGGCCAGGCAGCAGGGAGCTTCCGTCTCCCCCACTACGTTCTGAATAAGCAAACATGGAAAGATTTAAGGATTTTGTCAGACCCAACTTTGTAGTATAGGCTCAGGGTTCTTTTATTTCCAGCGGTTTCCAGGGGCGCTGCCGCCTGCCTATGGGATATTGTTCTTAGCTTATGAAGTGCTGCGCCTTGTTATAAGCTGTGTGCTTTTGTCAATAGTATTACAATATGGAGCTTCTGATTTTTTTTCTCTATTTTTTTAACACAATGGTCTCGTGCATTTTCAAGAGAGATGGGCTGCCTTGGGTTTAACCCATGGAGGTCCTGTGTGTGTGTGTGTGTGTGTGTGTGTGTGTGTGTGTGTGTGTGTGTGTGTGTGTGTGTGTGTGTGTGTGTGTGTGTGTGTGTGTGTGTGTGTGTGTATTGGTTATGTTTTTAATTGACATTTCTTTTGTCGTCGGCCTTTGTTTTCTCCCCCACTTAACCTAGATAAACACCATCAAATCTTCTCATGGAATTCATATTATTATACAGCTATATAAACCAAATGTCTTTTGACCCCTCTATTGTCATAAGTCAACTTTCCTGTCGGAGCTGATTAAGAACTATCATGACCAACCCAGTAAATCTAGACGTGGACGGTGTATTCCATAATAAACAGGCTAATATAATTGGCTCTATCAAATGGGATGTATATTAACAACAGTCGGCTGTGCTCACCCCTTTCAGGATTCTATTATAGAGCCTGCTCCCTCCCCTTGTTTTGATACAGCAGTAATTTAAAGACCCATCTTAATTGACTTATTTTTTCCGCATGTCTGTCGGAGCTTGTGCTGTGCATGCACAGAGTGCAATAAGGGTCTTGTTCCTTTATTGGGCCACACACAATGTACTGAGTTCAATTTTACCATTCATAATGAATGCAGTCTCGCCATTCAAATGCAGCCATAAGCACACAGCAGATAAGAATTTAATTAAATGTAGATTAAAACCAAACAGGAAAACACACTCGCTGATCATTTTTTATCACGTCCCCTGGTCATATCCCCCCTCATACTTTCCACTGACTTGTTCTTCCTTGGGCTACAGCTTTTCAGCTTGCCAAAAGTGGCGAAACACCTCACACATCTCGCTGTGGCGCTGTGAGATTGTGTAAAATGCAAAACGAAGGGGCGGTCACACGATTAATCAGAAATCTCATGTCGGGGGAGGATTGGGGGGTAAGGGGGGAGGGAGGAGGAGAGACAGAGGTGGAGAGAAGGAATTAGTTGCCCTCATCCCCAAATTTGCATCATTTTTTCCAAAGGACAATCCCAGCACTGTAGGCAAGGGGAATCATATCTCTCTTCACAGGAAGGAACAATCCCAATATTGCCACAATATTGAAATAAATGTCACCTTCACATCCTATCAAATTGTCCATACTTGCTAAACATGATGTTAGCTAGCTAGAGAGTAGTGCTTTGCAAGCATGCCTGATCCGTAAGAGCTATTTTAGGTTCCATCCACAGCCTGTACAGACTACTAGGCTTCATACTGCAGGCTACAGCATGGTCACCTCAGGCGCAAGTCTGTTTGTTTTAACTGCAGTGGGATATAGGGGAGCTGGAGAAGAGTCAGTTGAAAATGTAGAGAGACATAACATATTATAAGCATTATATTATAATATCATATTATAAGCATTATAAGGACTTTATAAAGGTTAACAAGTTAAAAAGCATTATACCTAAGGAACTACAGTATCCTCTGTCCAATGACATACCATTAAATGAAATAGCATAAAAGATGACATCTTAACATGGGCTTCTATATTGTTGTTCTAAAGTGATGCAGTTGTTGTCCTATGTTTTTGTAATTGTGAACTGGTATTTTCTAGGTTGGAATCTAATATAGAAAAATGATTTCATTTAATGTGTTCCAAATTCAGTGTATTTTTTCAAACCGTATTTGCAAGGATTCCTTTTTATTTCTGTCGAATGTAGATAGTGTATTTAAATACTGGTAGTTTCAATGCTTTATTATTTCACATAGTTCTGCAGGTGGAACTAAAGTAATCACACATGGTCTGGTGCGTTTTCATGTACAGTAGGAGCATATTGTTCTAGCATCCATCTTTCCTCAAAGTTTCAAAAAGGTGTTGTCTCACAGACAGAGTACCTGTATGCAGCTTGAAAGTGATGTACTGATTCTCATCAGGTTCAAAGACCCGGTTGTTATTATCAGAGCCCGTCGCTTTTCATTTTAGTCTTTTCAACAAACACTTGAAAATTAAAACGATTCGTAACATCTCACACTTTTCAGAGAGGAGAGGAAAGAAGTGGAATATATTGAAGTGGAAAATTGTGGCTAATATAGTTTTAATTTAGCTTCAGAGCTTGAGTTATTCTCACACTTTAAAATGGAGTGTTTTGTTGAAACAGCAGCAGAAGCAGCAGCAGCAGCAGCAGCAGGGAGAGTGAGAGAGAGAGTGTGGCTGGTCTATTGGCTCAAACTGGCATTGGACAGTAGTGGCACAACCACCTCACTCCTGCCATCCCTGCCACTACCGCTGCTGCCTGCCTGCCCGCCCGCCTGCCTGCCTGCCCGCCCGCCTGCCTGCCTGCCTGCCCGCCTGCCCGCCCGCCTGCCTGCCCGCCTGCCTGCCCGCCTGCCTGCCCGCCCGCCTGCCCGCCTGCCTGCCCGCCTGCCTGCCTGCCTGCCTGCCTGCCCGCCTGCCTGCCTGCCCGCCTGCCTGCCCGCCTGCCTGCCTGCCCGTCCGCCTGCCTGCCTGCCTGCCCGCCTGCCTGCCTGCCCGCCTGCCTGCCCGCCTGCCTGCCCGCCCGCCTGCCTGCCCGCCTGCCTGCCCGCCCGCCTGCCTGCCTGCCTGCCCGCCTGCCTGCCCGCCATGCTGGTGGCGTATCTCAGTTCCACTCTATTACCCTCACGCAAGCGATTGGCCTTTTCTGTGGGGAAAAGAGCAATATCCTGTCGCAGTCTGTTTGATCAAGTGCTAAACCCTTGTGATCAATAGAGGGACAGATGTCGGCTCCAGATGGCTGCGTGGCGATACCTGGGGCAGTGAGGGGCCTTGCCAGGACGACAGAATGGCAACGAGGAAGGGCCCATCGCACCAGCCACCGAGACCACAATGTGACAAACGCAATTACGCCTTTTAGCTACAGATTATTTATTTCTCCTGAAAACTGACAGAAAATGTAATTAGCGTGTAGTTTAAGCAATATGTAGAATTACAGGGGTGCAGAGGCAGAGGGCATGTTAGAGTGGGATGGAGGGAGCTACGGTGGCTGTTCTGGTGGTGGGCGTCTGGACTCAGGAGGCTGCGCTGCCGTGTTGCTGTTCTCATTCTGTCTGTGTTCACTGTCTGTCTTTCTGTCTGTTGCTGGGCTCTGTGAACAACAGCAGGCACAATCCCACTCTGTTTTTCTTTCAGAGGAGGTTGCACAGAAACCTTTGCAGCAGACAGTATATGTTAGTTTGCTCATCAAGTTAATGTAGGCCACAACTTTGAAAATTCCGGTTCCATTCTCACCCAGATCAGATAAAATATGTCCCAACATTCCAAAATGGTTGATAGCCTAGGCAGGTGCATCTCTCATCTCCCCCTCTCATCGCCAGAAGGCCCAAATAGACCTTTCCAAAAAGGAGAGTGGCCCATTTTAAACGGCGTTAGGGCATTTGCATTAGGGCTGGCATCCATGTACCAGGCAGGCCATGTGGTGCGTGGTGGCGCGGGGACAGAGCCATGTTGGAGAAGCTACTGAGGCGCTGTCCCTGGCCCTCCCTTTGGAGCTCCGCCGCTCACCTGCTCCCCTGCTCCCTCCCCGAGTAGCATGATCGGAAGGGGGACGTGGGCCACCGGGCCACAGCTGGGGATCTGGGACAGCTTTGCTTAGTTGGCTCTGCCCGGGTGGTGGTGGTGTTGGTGGTGGTGCTCAACACAGCAGCGGCCTGTCACAGGGACCTCCACGTCCCATTAACACATAGCCTGGTCAGGACAGAGAGCCAGGCCCCCAGCGCCACCCTGCTCCCCAGCAGGGCCCCAGTAAACACATGTCGCCTGGCCACAACCAGGACCCGGCCCGGGAAGAGGAGAGAACACAGCACAGTTAGACCTGGGAATCCTAGAGGACAAGGGTGGATTAAAAATATAATAATATTTTGGTAAATGACATTAAAACAAAATGTACAATGTGAACCCAGAGGATAGCCCTTTAAAGTTTTAATTAAAACCCTTTCCAAAAGTGGTCCTCGTTGTGCACCACACTTTAAATGTGCTGGTTAGAACATTTAGCCTAAGTCCGTAAGGGTTTTAGCATTATTTCATGGAATTTGTAATGTTATTACCTAGAAATAGAATATAAAAGTGACACCCATGAGAATGTAAAAGTCATTTTGAAATGTGTGCCGAGTTAGTGTTCGTAGTGTAGTGATCAGAAAAACTATTCAACTATACATTTCTGATCATGTATTATCAGAATTACAGAAAGTGTTTGTTTGTGTCATTTTGAGATTGTTATATTCACTACATTTTTAAAATACATTTCACAGCAGTCTCTTATCATATTTGGCTCACATATTTGTCATTTATAATTTTGATATATATAACAATTTATATAGTTTATATCTCACTGCACCAATTCATTTCAATAAATACTATTTTTTATATCAATTGTAATCAAAGAAATGTAGCATTTAACATCTTTTCAATTCCCTCATCATTTCTCAGTTCTAATAGACCTATAAAAACTTGGCATATTCATTCACATTTAGATCTCTCTCTCTCTCTCTCTCTCTCTCTCTCTCTCTCTCTCTCTCTCTCTCTCTCTCTCTCTCTCTCTGTCCCTCTTTCTCTCTCTGTCCCTTTACTTCTCTCTCTCTCTGTCTGTCTCTATCAGCCTCTCTCTCTCGCTTTCTCTTTCTCGTTCTCTCTCTCAGTGATATTACCAGACAAACAGGCACTTGCCAATATCATTTTCACTGTGCAATGAAACAGATTCATGCGTCTCCAGAGATTTGCTAAAGAAATATCATTTAATTATAAAAGGAAGCATCTCATTTCTACACTGTGCAAAATCATCCACTCCATCAGATCATTGCCGAAAACGAGGAATTTTGAAACAGATTTTCTTTGTTCCAGAGCTCAGAATGACGATATTGAATATCTGTTAAATGAAATAATATGATTCTTCTGAGATGTGTTGTAGTTTAGTGTATTTGTAGCTGGTATGAATGTGTACCAGTGGGATTCTGTATGACACTCTTCATTTGTGGACTCTGACCCCTGTGCCATTTGCTCAAGGCCATCCACGAGCTTTCAGTGTTGGCTATCATCTGCAAAACACTTGATGTTAAAATGAGTCTGTACACTGTAGTGTTATATATTTCTATATTTATTATTTATTCAACTATTATTTTTTAAACGAGTGGTCTTGTCAATAGAAGACATTATTTTATGCCTCAAACAATGTGTATTTGCTGCACAAAATGGACTTCTAGGCTATTAGTATTTTCACAAACGTGATGACGGGTACAACAGATCGACAACCGTCATAATACCTTAGATATATGATGAATAACCTCATCATATACATTGCCTCAGAACAACTTGTTTTCACTGTAGAAACAGAGTAAATGAAGGTCATAAGAGTGCTTCACATTCTATACCTTCTTGAACGTATGGACGGAGTCTGTCAGTCTGACATGCTGCCGTGTTTCGGGTGTCTGTCTATGCATCAACACGATATCATGCGTTCTGTGGTGGGTGCGGAGCTGCGTTTTAGCATGAGAAGAGCGCCTTCTAGTGGTGGCCAGAATAATATCATCAGAATGGCAGGCGGAGGTAAGTGAACAGGGAATAAGAAGATTCAAATCTATGTTATAATGTTATAGTCCGCTAACTGCAGTTTATTCCACACCACACCCTGTAACAATAGGATTGTTTGACCGATTAGTGACTTTTCATATTCACTCTGCCATGGGAAGTCTCACTCAGCTTTCTCTCGGCCTGTCTGTGCTGCTCTCTGGCTGTTGTCTTAACCTGATGGTTTGACAGCCTGCTGCCATATCACCATCCTGTCTGTTCAGAAACACTCTCAATATTTGCTGTTATTCATGAGCAGAGGAGTTTGTTTAGTTTTTCTGTAGGTATAGGCTGTTGTTAGTATGAGAATTGTCTTCTGTTACATATATTAATAAGGTAGACGTTGCACTGAATATGATTTATGTTTATAGTTTAGTGAACCATACTTGTGTGATTAATAGCCTTGACTGAAACCTGAAGAGTTGCGTTAGCTTCCTGAGATAATTTCTAGGCTTTAGCTCAACGGGCTAACACAGTCTAGGTTAACAGAACATTTAAACCCCGAACTAGTTAACCAACATGGCAGGCCGGCAGCTACTTGATATTTGTAGGTGCCAGGAGGCTTTCCCTGGTTAGCCGTCCGTCCAACAACAGTCTGGGCTGATTTGGAGACAAGACCAGAGGTCTTTAATTACAAAAAGCACTGAGCCCTCCGGCTCTACAACCATCACTTCCCAATTAAGAGAGAGAGAAAGAGAGAGAGAGAGAGAGATGGATGGATGGATGGATGATGGGATAAGGGGTTGAAATAATCAGGCCGTTTGCAAATCACCATCAAGCTCCTGGAAAGAGCTCCTCAAGGAGAGAGACCACATGGTTACAATGTCCTGTCTCAAAAGTGTGCTGCAAATCCATAGAACACAATGTGGTTACTGCCAGAAGGTTACTGTATGTTTGCTGAAAGCCACCCTCAGCCCCATAATGTGTAGTTGTGCTGCAGTGGGCCTGGCCTGTGCTGTAGACAGATGGGAGAGCTGATGTGCGTAACTATGCATTTTACAGCAAACTATTAAAGAGTCGTGCTGTTTACACACAAACATTTGAATACCTGTCTGCAGGCCAGTTTAATTATGCAAACCCTTCTGTTATTTGTGTTGCTTTGCCGTCTCCTCCCAGCTCTCTCTCTCACTGCAACAAGGCTGGAGAGATTTGTTTGTGTTTTCATTAAGATACGGACAGTGGTGTGGCGCAGGCGGGAGCAAATGTATTACATTCCTCATAACCTCGAATATCTTATACTGTCTGTTCCTCTCCACCGCGGTGGCCCATGTTCACATTTACACTAGGGGTGGCAGGTAGCCTAGTGGTTAAATGCGTTGGGCCAGTAATCGAAAGGTTGCTGGTTTGAATCCCCAAGCCAACTAGGTGAAAAAAATCAGTTGATGTTCTCTTGAGCAAGGCACTTAATCCTAATTCCTCTGAATAAGAGTGTCTGCTGAATGTAAATGTATAACTGTCATTGTTCCCCTCTAATCAGGGACTGATTTAGATCTTGGATATCAGGTGGGTCCAATTAATTATCAGGTAGAACAGAAAACCAGCAGGCTCTGGACCTTGTAGGGTAAGAATTGAATACTCCTGCTGTATAGGCTACTTTACTGTACATCCATTGTAATTTAAAGCTGAAGAAATGTAAAATGACCTCTGATGTGTGACTTTGAAATGTCTGGGGTTTGTAGTTGGGGAGGAGGGACGTACATGTGCCTTATTTCCCCATACGATTCATCCTTTCACGTTTGATTAGTGAAAGTACTTACATATACGATGCTTCCCCTCCCTCTCATCATTTTGTTTCTTGAATTCCGTCATATGTTCATCTTCAACTATATGTTCAAATACGGCATTCATCAAAGTGGAAGAGAAGGAATGGGCATTTAGCCAGCCGAGCCTCAGTCGCCGGCCCAATGGAGAGCTGGTGAATATTATATTGAGAGGGAGGAGAGAGAGCGAGAGAGAGAGAGGAAGACAGAGAGAGAGACGAAGATAGAGAGAGAGAGAGCGAGGGGGGGAGAGAGAGGGGGGGAGAGAGAGAGGGGGGAGAGAGAGGGAGGAGAGAGAGAGGGGGAGAGAGAGGGGGAGGGAGAAAGAGAGAGAGGGGGGGAGAGAGGGAGGAGAGAGAGAGGGGGAGAGAGGGAGAGAGAGAGAGGGAGAGAGAGAGAGAGAGAGAGAGGAGAGAGAGAGAGAGAGAGAGAGGGAGGGGGAATGTAGAAAGCAAAGCAGTGTTTTTAATTATCTGGACTAGGTACAGGATGCGGTTTTTTGATTGTTTTAATGAAGCAGCTGGCCTATTGTCTCTCCTTAATTCCTCTATTGTTTTTAGAATAAGTCATAGTTCTTTATTCTTTTATCAGGTGCTCTGCAGAAGGATTCAGCACAATAGCGTTCATTCCAACTGCATTGGCCGCTACACAAAGCCAGGCAGGCAGCTCATTGCAGAGAGCTAGCTCTGTGCAAATCACACAAGCTGCTACTTTTTTTGCCTTTTCCCCAGTTTTACTTGTGGGCTGTGCACTTTCAAAAAAGGCAAAAAGTGGCCAGTATGATGCAGGTAAACTTTCATGAACTATTCACAAAATGATTTGCCTTTGCTGCCCCTCTCTCTGTACAGTAAGGGGTGTTTCCCAATCCTTGTCTTAGGAACCCAAAGGGGTGCACATTTGTGTGTGTCAGTGCTGGCCTAGAACAAATCCTTTGGTTCTCCATCAAGACCAAGCTTGGGAAGCGAAAACTGTGGTGTACAGTGATGCCCTGAGAGCAACATCTCAGTGGATCTCAGTGGATCTCAGGGGATCTCCTGACCTTCCATCTATGTGTATGTCCCAAATGCCACCCTATTCCCCATTTAGAGCACTACTTTTGACCACGGCCCATAGCTCTGGTCAAAATAGTGCGCTATATTGGGAATAGGGTGTCATTTGGGACTAAGCCTCCACCTGAGGTTGGTGGTTGAGGTCTCCTCTGAGGCAGGAATGCTTCTGTCTGAGTCAGTATTCTGTGTTTTAGAACACCACCCCAGCATTCTCACAGATGACAGATGGGTGTCTGTAGTGTTGCTGGCTGAAGGAGTCACATCGCTGTGAATTGCATTGTAGGTTAGTACTAACTATCATTAGCAATTAGCAGTAGAAGGCTTGCAGTAGTTCAAAGCATCTTCAACTGAAATTGTATTCAAAGACAGTGAAAATGTAGACAAGTCGGTCGTGAGTTCAGTATCGGGGTATTTTTCGCCATTCTCTTTATTAACCGAGAACCTGAGAAGTGGAATCTCTACCAATTGAAACTTTTGGTGGAGAGTAGTGACGATCTGCCCCCCACTTCCCCCTCCATTGTGGCTGCTCGCTGGCAGTTAGTATCTACCTTGATGGTAACTCTGTCTGACGGCAGAGGAGTTTTGTTACTTTAATTAGGAGATAAAAATTCAAAGGGCCTCTCCAGGCTGTGTGTGGTGAGAGAGAATCAAAACCAGCACTCAAGTGGAGGGACCTGAAGTGTGTCTCTCATCACGGGAGATTGGCCAGCAGATAGGCACTGTTCTTTAAAGGAGCTAGTGCTGCCTGCTGCCTGCCACTCACACTGATACACACACACACACACACACACACACACACACACACACACACACACACACACACACACACACACACACACACACACACACACACACACACACACACACACACACACACGAACACACACCTTTCTTTGCACACAGAAATGGGACTTTAAAAGATGGCATATTTTACTACAGCTTGCTTCAGTCCTCTGACTCATTTCTATAATAGTGTTTAATTTCCAGTGCTGTTTGACAGAAATGCAATGAAAAGGTTGGGAAATGTGTTAATGGGAGAAGCGAGGTTATGACCAGCGTCAGGTGGGAGGTGGAATGCCGTGGAAGGTGTACCAGAGAGGAGTGATATATCCTCAGATTGGTGTGGAAGTTAGGCTTCATAACAATCATTCCATCATGTAATTTCACAGTAACTACAGCAGTTATTCTTCAGTTTTCCTCCCTGGGTTGGGAGAGCCTCACTTGAAAACCTTAACCCTGTCTACACTGACCTTTAAAACGAGTGATTTATACGTTTTGTGTAAACATTTGTAATCAGTGTCTCTCTAAAGTGTGGAGGATGGGTCTATGAGTGGGGTGCAGTTAGTCTTCTGTTCTACCCTTCATACCTCTCCCCTCTCTTCTGCAACGCCCTTATTTCCACAACAGCTGGACTCAAATTACAGGTCCTCTCTCATCCTGACGCTGCTCTGTCGGAGTGTTTGCACATCTTTGAAAGCTAACAGAGTGCCCTAATTAATTGTCCAGCTTTTCTCTGAAACAATGTCCTAATTCTGCCATTTAGCGTGAGCGTATCATCGTTTGTTGTTATCGCCCCAGACAGATTTTTGTAAATAGTCATATTAAAAACTTAATCTCTTCAAAGGAAAATGAAGTGCAGCTGAAAAGCCTGTCATGTGCAGGAGATAAATATTATCTAAGCTAAAAAACCTTCCTCTACCCCTTCCTCCCCTTCCTCTCTCTCATCCTAACTTAATGAATATGTTCAGAAGATTTCACTGGAATGTTTAATCCCTAAACACAAAAATCTAATCGTGTGTAGAGGACCTGTTTCAGGGTTCTACTATATTACTGAAGTGTACAGTATTGCTCCAATGCATAGACCTACTAGAAATTACCCCAATGAGTATGACATTTCTTACTGCTACTTTAACCAAAGTATGACATTGTGATTTTACACTTTAGTCATTATATAGTCATTATTATTAAATCCTTATAACATTTCCCTCTGGATGGAATTCCATACCCTCTGAACTCCAGAGTTTGGAGTACAGCCAAACCACTCAGGGTGAAACATGAATAAAAATATTATATAATACTGTCCCCAGTGGGAATCAAACCCATCAACTAAGCCACACAGGCTAACACTACCATGGTCTACCAACAGAGTCACACAGGCTAACACTACCATGCTCTACCAACAGTCACACAGGCTAATACTACCATGCTCTACCAACAGAGTCACACAGGCTAACACTACCATGCTCTACCAACAGAGTCACACAGGCTAACACTACCATGCTCTACCAACAGAGTCACACAGGCTAACACTACCATGCTCTACTAACAGTCACACAGGCTAACACTACCATGCTCTACCAACACAGTCACACAGGCTAACACTACCATGCTCTACCAACAGAGTCACACAGGCTAACACTACCATGCTCTACCAACAGTCACACAGGCTGACACTACCATGCTCTACCAACAGAGTCACACAGGCTAACACTACCATGCTCTACCAACAGTCACACAGGCTAACACTACCATGCTCTACCAACAGAGTCACACAGGCTAACACTACCATGCTCTACCAACAGAGTCACACAGGCTAACACTACCATGCTCTACCAACAGTCACACAGGCTAACACTACCATGCTCTACCAACAGAGTCACACAGGCTAACACTACCATGCTCTACCAACAGTCACACAGGCTAACACTACCATGCTCTACCAACAGAGTCACACAGGCTAACACTACCATGCTCTACCAACAGAGTCACACAGGCTAACACTACCATGCTCTACCAACAGAGTCACACAGGCTAACACTACCATGCTCTACCAACAGAGCCACACAGGCTAACACTACCATGCTCTACCAACAGTCACACAGGCTAACACTACCATGCTCTACCAACAGTCACACAGGCTAACACTACCATGCTCTACCAACAGTCACACAGGCTAACACTACCATGCTCTACCAACAGAGCCACACAGGCTAACACTACCATGCTCTACCAACAGAATCACACAGGCTAACACTACCATGCTCTACCAACAGAGCCACACAGGCTAACACTACCATGCTCTACCAACAGAGCCACACAGGCTAACACTACCATGCTCTACCAACAGAGTCACACAGGCTAACACTACCATGCTCTACCAACAGAGCCACACAGGCTAACACTACCATGCTCTACCAACACAGTCACACAGGCTAACACTACCATGCTCAACCAACAGAGTCACACAGGCTAACACTACCATGCTCTACCAACAGAGTCACACAGGCTAACACTACCATGCTCTACCAACAGAGCCACGCAGGCTAACACTACCATGCTCTACCAACACAGTCACACAGGCTAACACTACCATGCTCTACCAACAGAGCCACGCAGGCTAACACTACCATGCTCTACCAACAGAGCCACACAGGCTAACACTACCATGCTCTACCAACACAGTCACACAGGCTAACACTACCATGCTCTACCAACAGAGTCACACAGGCTAACACTACCATGCTCTACCAACAGAGCCACACAGGCTAACACTACCATGCTCTACCAACAGAGTCACACAGGCTAACACTACCATGCTCTACCAACAGAGTCACACAGGCTAACACTACCATGCTCTACCAACAGAGTCACACAGGCTAACACTACCATGCTCTACCAACAGTCACACAGGCTAACACTACCATGCTCTACCAACAGAGTCACACAGGCTAACACTACCATGCTCTACCAACAGAGTCACACAGGCTAACACTACCATGCTCTACCAACAGAGCCACACAGGCAAACACTACCTTGCTCTACCAACAGAGTCACACAGGCTAACACTACCATGCTCTACCAACAGAGTCAAACAGGCTAACACTACCATGCTCTACCAACAGAGTCACACAGGCTAACACTACCATGCTCTACCAACAGAGTCACACAGGCTAACACTACCATGCTCTACCAACACAGTCACACAGGCTAACACTACCATGCTCTACCAACAGAGCCACACAGGCTAACACTACCATGCTCTACCAACAGAGCCACACAGGCTAACACTACCATGCTCTACCAACAGAGTCACACAGGCTAACACTACCATGCTCTACCAACAGAGCCACACAGGCTAACACTACCATGCTCTATCAACAGAGCCACACAGGCTAACACTACCATGCTCTACCAACAGAGCCACGCAGGCTAACACTACCATGCTCTACCAACAGAGCCACACAGGCTAACACTACCATGCTCTACCAACAGAGTCACGCAGGCTAACACTACCATGCTCTACCAACAGAGCCACACAGGATAAAAAATATATTTTTCAGCATGTTCCCCTTCTGTCTGTTCCAGGTGGCCAGCTGTGGTGTACCACCACTAAGAACATCATGGGGGGCGAGGAACTAGTGGCGTTCGCCGTGGACTTTGACTCCCGTTTACAGGCCATCAACCACATGTCTCTGAGCGAGGGGATGTACCCGGCCAGACTGCTGGACACCATCCAGCTGCTGCCTCAGCAGGCCGCCATGGCCTCCATTCTGCCCACCGCCATCGTCAACAGTGAGTTACAATACACTCTGTACTGTAGTCTCACTTAGGGATGCGTTTGAAATGGACTCTATTCCCTATGTAGTTCACTACTTTAGGCCAAAACTTTAAGTAATGCACTAGAGGAAAGAGGGTGCAGACTCTGGACAAAGGTATTGCACTATATAGGGACTAGGGTGCCGTTTTGGACATAGCCCTAAATGTCTGTCTGTCCATCCGTCTATGGGCTGTAGATTAACCCAGATGAGTCTGTGTTAAGAGTGGTTGAGATAAGAGCTGTCGACCTTCAGTTTGGGTTCACATAAACACAGGCGAGCCTCCCACTAACCTGTTAATTGCAAAATACAAGCTTCATGCAAATAGTGCATTTGTTTACTTAATAAGGGCTATCTGGGTTCAGCTCGGCAGGGAGGCTGCTCTGCTGCAGGCAGATGGTCCAGTGTTTCAGTTGCCCTTGAGAAAGGGCACCAACCTAGTGGTATCAACACAGTCCTATCACAGCCTTGGGTATTACAGGGTTTTCGCCTGGCTTTGGGTATCAAATCAGAGCTATAAAGAGAAAGAAACGTGTGTGTGTGTGTGTGTTGTACGTGCATACGTGTGCATGTTGTTATGTGCGCACGAAACGTACACTGACGTTCTATCCTGAAGTTGTACCCTGACGCTCTACCCTGTGTTTTACCCTCTCTCTCCAGAGGACATCTTCCCATGTAAGGCGTGTGGGATCTGGTACCGCAGTGAGAGGAACCTGCAGGCCCACCTGATGTACTACTGCAGTGGCAGGCAGAGGGAGCCAGAGAGCCAAGGGGAGGAGAACGACAACGGACCCCACCAGACGCCCAGCATCTGCCCCTTCCCACAGTGCAACAAGAGCTTCACCAGCGCCAGGGCCCTGGAAATGCACCTGAGCACACACAGCGGTGAGTAGAGATGTACTGCTAGTACTATTAGTATAGTAGTTGAGCTTCTACTGTAGTAATACTAGTAAAGTACTGTAAAGTAGACGAAATGTAGATTTATTTTAGCTTTCATTTAGTTGTAAGTATCTCACCATTGAGTGATGTTGACATGATATGTGCTTATCAATAAAGGTAATCCTATGTATTATTTAATTACGTTGAGTAGTACAGAACAGTATAACTTTAATATTTTTCAGTCATTTTAGTATTCGGTTTTGTAATGAAAAGTATTGCTTGACATTAAGACAATATCAGTTTCACATTAGTCAGGTAGAATAATTGGAAAAGTGAACTACTACTCTTAGCTCCAGAAATATACACATCCCCCTGTCAGCTTAAGCAGTTGACAGTTTAGCTTTCAGCCCAACCAAAAATCAGGAGGGTTGGGAGTAAGCTTGGCATAATGCATCAGTTTTTGATCGTAGCCGTAGTTAACATTAAGGCAGAGTGGGAATGTGAGGAATCTCAATAGTGTCCTTTTATCTCCCTAACAGGTGTCAAAATGGAAGAGACGCTCCCCCCTGGCACCAGCTTGAAATGCACAATCTGTAACTACACGGCGGATTCTCTTATTACATTCCAACATCACATCCTCTCTCACCTGTCACAGGCAGCCTTCAGATGCAATCACTGCCATATCAGCTTTCAGAACCACAGGGAACTCTTGCAGCATCAGGACTTACACAGCCACCATGGCCACGGCGGTGGCAGCAAACTTCACAGGGAGAGCGACAGCGAGCACTCCCCCAGGGGGGCGGAGGAAGCCCTGCAGCAGGCGGCGGCCCGCGTCGAGCTGGCCAACCGGAAGGAAGCCCTCCAGAGTCCCAAAGGATCCCTCAGCAAGGACGCCACCACTGACAGTGAGCTGGAGAAGACTGAGAAAAAGCCCATGCTGTCAGGGTTGAAGGGGGACGGTGGCCATCCGGGCAGTAAGGCCAGCTTCTCCTACACCCGGATCAAGTCTGAGCCCTCCAGCCCCCGCTTGGCCTCCTCTCCCGTTCAGCACAACATGGGCCCCACCTACCCTATGGGGCCCTTCCTGTCCCAGTTCGCTTTCTCCCAGGACATTTCTGTCGTCCCACAGGCTTCTGAGATTCTGGCTAAAATGTCAGAGCTGGTCCACCGGAGGCTACGCCACGGAGGGAACACGGTCTACCCTCCAGTGATCTACAGCCCCCTCATCCCCAAAGGGGCCACGTGTTTCGAATGCAATATCACCTTCAACAACCTGGAAAACTACCTGGTCCACAAAAAGCACTACTGTAACAGTCGTTGGCAGCACATGACCAAGTCGCCTGACTTCTCCAGCATCTCAGACAAGGCCGTGAGCCCCAACAGCGGCCACAGCTCAGTCAGTATGCTCACCGGATGCCACCCGTCTGAGGTCACCGACAGCCACCTGATGCAGTCGGCCTGTTTGTCAGTCAACTCTCAGAGTGTTCTGGACATGATCAATGCAGGAGGGGTAGTGAAAGGCCCTGGCCCAGAGAAGGAGCTCCCGGGGCAGGTTAAGAAGGTCTCCACCACCCCGACCGGCGTAGAGGAGAGGCTGAACGGGAAGCAGCAGGCGGTGGAGGGGAAGAGCCCCACCAACACGCCTCTGGTGGAGACTGACGTCAACGACCCCAACCAGACTTCCTGTGCGGCCTGCAATATCACCTTTAGCCGCCACGAGACCTACATGGTCCACAAGCAGTACTATTGTGCTACGCGTCACGACCCCCCCATGAAACGCATGTCTGCCAACAAGGTTCCCTCCATGCAGAGGACCATGAGGACCCGCAAGCGCAGGAAGATGTACGAGATGTGTCTCCCAGACCAGGACCCGAGAGGACCCTCCATTGGACAGCCAGGGTTCCTGGGGGTCCCTCCTATGGCGAACCCCTGTACATCCCAGGAGGCGGTGGAGAGCCTGGCCGACCGCTTTCACCCTCGCTGTGACGTCTTCCCAGGGATGGTCCCCAAACACCTGGAGGCTTCCCTCACCGTCACCAAGTCTATCATGGCCCCCAACAGTAATACCACTATGGACCAGCAGGAGCTGGACGCACCCATCGATCTCAGCAAAAAGTGCTCGCCAATACCCAATGACAAGACATCGCCCAACTCCCCCAAAAGACTGTTAGACTATCACGAATGTACAGTGTGCAAGATCAGTTTTAACAAAGTGGAGAACTACCTAGCGCATAAACAGAACTTTTGCCCTGTGACAACAGCCACAGCCACCCAGCAGCACGGTGGTGACACCATGTTCCCAGACGTGGTGAAGAGTGAAGGCAGTAATCCTGATGATGCCTACGATAAGAGCCCAGGGAAATGTGAGAAGAACGGCAACGATAAAATGATTGTGCAGAACGGGGGTGGAATGTTCCCCCCTCACATGGGCCCAGTGCCGGGTCTCAAGCCCTTCAGCGAGGCTCAGCTCATCCCGACTAAAGACGAGAACATGTTTCTGCCCCACTGCCTTTATCCCGGCGCAATAAAGAAGATGAAAGGTGCCGAGCAAATATCGCCCTACTTCGGGATAAAGCCGACCGATTACGTGGCCGGCGGGCTGGTCATGCAGGGAGAGAGAGAGGTGAGCAGCGAGCAGGAGCAGAGCACTAATGGAGGGGGACCAGAGATGGTGAGAGAGCAGCCTGCTGCCAACGGCTGCCCACTCCCCAGCAAAGAGCCACTGCCCCTGCTGCCGAAAAACAGGGGCATGGTGATAGTCAACGGCGGTCACAAGCCAGAGGAGCGCTCGGGATCGGGGCCCGTCCCACCCAACCAGGATAACCAATCCCACAATCCCCAGCAGCAAGACGGCCACCCCTCACCAACGTGGGGCGCGGAGAACCCGTCCGACTCCAACGAGAACGTGTCGCCCGCGTCCAAGTCTCCAACAGAGGAGACGGTGCCCACGGTGACAAAGGGTGTGAATGGGTCATCCCAGGCTCCGGGCAGTGGGAAGTACTGCCGCCTCTGTGACATCCAATTCAACAACCTATCAAACTTTATTACCCATAAGAAGTTTTACTGTTCGTCACATGCTGCGGAGCATGTGAAATGAACTACTTCCTGTTTAGTTTTCCTGTCCCTTCCCACTCCCCTTTTTTCTGTTTGGGTACACTGTCGTGTCTGGAATAATGCATCACTCACGCAGTTCTAAACGCTGCTTGTGGACAATCAAGAGAAGCTTCTTCTTTCATCATTTTAACACATTGCAAATCATTGGTTAAAAAAGAAAAAAAAGAAAAAATGAATCCAGAGTAATATTGGTGCCACTTTCACATTTATTTATTTTACAATCAGTATTAATAGTAGTGATCTTAATTTAAAATTCAAATGAAATTTATATCAGAGTTGTTTGTAATGTTATTGTATAGTCATTCTTGTGTAGCACACATATTGTTTACACTGTAATGTAGGCTCAATGAAACGATAGAATACAAATGAGATGCATTTTAGACACAAAAAAGCTACTGAAGCACTTGTCTATTCTTATTTGCTGTAACAGTTTTTGTATATGCCTAAATGTCATTTGCAGCTTTGCTATTCATGACTCTGATTCTTGGCCTTAGCCCACCTTTGGTGGGATAACCAGGTACAATCCAGCTGCATCTTCTGTTTTGGCATACACTTGGCTTAGCATACGTATGTGGCTGTGTCCCTGTCTCTTTTCTTCAACTCAGACGTGGATGTTTTCAGGAGGATGGCAACATTCTTGTATAGTACTCATATTTCTGTTTGCTGAACTACACTTTGGTCTCCCTTTTTAAAATTTGCTCTCGATGCAATACTTTGTAAATGAGGGAACATTACTAAAAGCAGTATTATGAGAGGGGGGACTGCATATATTTGAGGAAAAAAATTGTACAAGAATTACATTTATTGCTGTTGATGATGGACAAGCTGGGTTGGGAGGTTGGTTGACGGGGGATACTGATGTAAAATAATCATTCCAATGTCCTAATTATGGGAGAAAAAAAGTTTCTTAAAAAAACGTTGTTGCTATGCATGTATATGGATGGAATAAAGTTCCAGAACTGTTGGAAATAATTTTTATTTTGATGTGGTGTCATAATTAAACTTAAATCCTCAGGATAATCCAATGATGTTTGGTCTTTTCTTTCAAAGCTACAACACAGTACCAGTGTCGTGGATGTGTACATTAGATATAAGGGACAGAGTGCTCTGTTCAATCCACATCACGGAAATTCAGCTTTACAGCGTGAATCAAATTTAAAGTCAATGTTCCTGTCAATGTTCCCGCATTCACGGTAAACGCTGCATATGTCGGCTCAATCGGAAATTACTTTTACATCGTCACGTTTACATTCTATTATGGAATCTGTAACGCTGCAGCTTTACAGACTGACTAGATCCCAGAAAGATAGTAGAGTTAACACACAGACAAATTCAGAAGACTTTATTATTTATTTACAAACATTAAGGCAAAACTGTCTGATATTTGTACTGGTAATAAAGTACACAAAAAATAAATCAATCGATTGAAACTGGTTTCATGTGTGGACATACACATGTCAAGTATATTCCTGTCAAAAATCCTCACTGGAAAAAAACTAAACATGGAACCTTCAGGTTGTGAGTGTAGTTGAGACATTTGGCAGCAGAATCGGTGTGTCACTGCCACAGAATTCAAACCTTGAAATTAGAGCAATAGAACTAGATGTCTTCTATAGATCTCTATGGTCATTGGCTCTGCTGTTTGGACTGCCGTTGGGACACCAGCTTCCACAGGTGTTTGCTAACAACAGACGGCCTCTTGTAGATCATCCTGCGGTCCCCTCCTTTAACATGGATCTGGTTGGCCGAGGGGTAAGTCTGCTCCAGTAACGTCTTCTGAAGCTGGGCCACCACCTGATGTGGAAGCACATACAGTCAGTCAATGTTCATTTGAGTTAGTTTGAGGGCCCTGTGAGAAACAGTCAATATGCATCACACCAATTCCATCCATCCCCTTTCTCCCCGAAGTGTGCACTGTGCAGTAGTGCAGTCCCCCTGAACTAGTGCAGTCGTTGGCTAAGATGTCAGCGACGAATGGTGCATTGCCTCGAGCTCCTACAAAACATTGCAGGTTTCTACTTTTTTTGTGTTTTTCTAAAATGTTCTTACTCAGTTTGTTTTGTGCATTACTTCATACCCCCCAGGTAGAACTATTGGAATATGAATCGCTTGGTAGTCACACCGTCTACCTGACTTTACCGAATTCCCAAAGACGGCGGAACAATGGTCTAGGTTCTTCGGTGAAGCACCGGGTTGCCTGGGAGTCCTACTTAGAGAGCAGGAAATAGACACAGATGGAGAGGCAGATGTGGGAGGGTCTTAGTGAGATTGAGACGCTTGGTGACCCGTCCTCCATTACCGAGCATACTATTCTCCAATGTTCAAACAATAGTGCATAAACTTGATGAACTCAGAGCGAGGATCTCCTTCCAGAGGGACATCAGATTCTGCAACATACTCTGTTTTTCTGAGACTTGGCTTTCCTCCCACATCCAAACAAATGATATACAACCAGCGTGTTTGACAGTTCATCAAGCGGATAGGAAGAGGGCTCTCTAGCAAGAACAAAGGCAGAGGGCTCTGTTTTATGATCAATAACAAGTAGTGCGATGAGGAACACTTACAGAAACTTGCGAGCTTCTACACTCCCGACTTGGAATACTTGGTCAAATGTCACCCTTTATTACCTTCAGAGAGTTTTCAGGGATTATCGCTACTTTTTCGTACATCCCACCCTAAGCTGACACCAAAAAAGCTCTCAAAGATCTTCATTGGACCCTGAATAAACTGGAGACCGAGTACCCGGAGGCAGCGTTCATTGTCACGGAGAACTTTAAAAAAAGTAATTTAAGAACCATGCTTCCGAATTACTACCAACACATTAACACGGGTATAAGGCTATCTCCCGTCCTCCTTTCGGCAAATCTGACCATGACTCCATTTTGCGCTTCCCCACCTACAAACAAAGACTCAAGAGGAAAGTTGTACACCGCTGGTCTGACCAATCAGAATCCATGCCTCAAGACTGTTTTGATCACGTGGACTGGAATATGTTCCGATGCTCTTCAGCTCGGCCTTCAATACCATAGTGCCCCCTGAGCTCACAGCCCTGGGACTTAAGTCCTCCCTATGCAACTGGGTCCTGGACTTCCTGACGGGCCACCCCAAGGTGGTGAAGGTATGCAACATTACCTCCTCCACACTGATCCTCAACATGGGGGCACCACAAGGCTGCATCTTATTAGTCTCCTCCTGTACTCCCTGTATACCCACGACTGCGTGGCCTCACACAGTTCCAACTCCATCATCAAGTTTGCTGATGACACGACAGTAGTAGGTCTGATTACCAACAACGACGAGACAGCCTACAGGGAGGAGGTAGGCACTCTGACAGTGTGGTGCCAGGTGAACAACCCCTCCCTCAACATCAGCAAAACAAAAGAGGTGATTGTGGACTTCAGGAGGAACCAAGCTGGGCACGCCCCCATTCTCATCAACGGTCCCATCAAGGAACCTCAGCCACCCGAGTGACGAATCAGACGCGGGCAGCACTGGAGCTTCATGGCTAAAACTAACATACTGGCCAATGGCTTCTATCCCCAGACCATCAGGCTGCTGAATAGCCACCACTAGTCAGCTACCTGCTACCTTGAAAGTTCCAGTATTTCTTCAACCCTACCCATGAGTACACACTTCAGGGTGAAGATTGAGAAATGGAATTTGGCCAGCCACTAGACAGACTAATGGAGGGAGGAAGGTTGTACACTACTCACTTGGTTTAGAGGAGCAGGAATTTGGTCATCAAAAGAATCCCCAATAATCACACTCACAGAAGTCCTACTGGAGAGGGGTTTGAATTTGGAGATTTCCCTGAAAAATTATCAAAACATTACATACAATTCTCAAAATAAGTTTGCTTTTACACTTGTAAATTTTGGATATAATGTAGAGCATATCCAAAATGATTGTGTGATGACAGCTTGATATTGCATTCACATGTACTGTATGTTGGTCTCACCTGACTTGAGAAGCACTTTCATTCAGGAAAAAATGTTCATCTACAGCACTGCTCTGGTGGGCTGGGTTACTGAGGAGGTACTTCTGAGAACACAAAGACATATGATAACATTGGACCATGGCCTGAAAGTAAGTGTGTGTGTGTGTGTGTGTGTGTCTCTCTCCAACCCTTTCTCTTTCCCTACGATTTAAGCAAAATGACTCACTTGATGTCCTTATCTCCTTGGTAACTAGTATTTCAAAAGCTGAAATCTCTGTTGCTATCAAAAAGTGGGTTCCAGGAAATAGAACCAAGATATTTTAACAAAACGTTCAGACTTTAACCTGGAGCAGTTATCAATAGTCACAGTTCATTTTCCTCTTTTCCTCTCCTCTCTGCCTCTCTCCCCTCCTTCTGAGGAACGATCATTACTCTACCACTAGCTCCATCACGTGGCTATGTTAGAGATTGTTCTCCAACACAACAAGGTTAGACCATCACACCTGGACATCTCCTCCTGCCCAATAACAGAATGTCATTTCTGGTGTCAGCAGGTATATTGAGGCACATTAAAATCATCACATTCAAATGCATGGTTTCAAAATAAGACATTGAGAACATACAAGCTGTTGACCTGACCCCAGATATGTTAATTTGGTCTTTAAGATGGACCTAACGCCTTATGAGGTTTTCAGCAATGTTTCAGTCAGACTCACCTGTCTCTGTATGAGGTCTTCAGCAATGTTGTCCCCCATGATGGCGGGCTTTAGCACCCCCAGAATGATGAGGATGCGGCTGATGCCTGTGGCAGCTGAGAATTGCATGGCTTGGAGGGATGGCACCAGCTGACTGTACCTGCAGACACACAGAACACAACAACATGTGACTGTAACTATAGAGACACAGAACACATGTGACTGTAACTATAGAGACACAGAACACATGTGACTGTAACTATAGAGACACAGAACACATGTGACTGTAACTATAGAGACACAGAACACATGTGACTGTAACTATAGAGACACAGAACACGTGACTGTAACTATAGAGACACAGAACACATGTGACTAACTATAGAGACACAGAACACAACAACATGTGACTAACTATAGAGACACAGAACACAACAACATGTGACTGTAACTATAGAGACACAGAACACAACAACGTGACTAACTATAGAGACACAGAACACAACAACGTGACTAACTATAGAGACACAGAACACAACATGTGACTGTAACTATAGAGACACAGAACACAACATGTGACTGTACCTATAGAGACACAGAACACAACATGTGACTGTAACTATAGAGACAAATACAGACACACGTACGTACTGTACCTAGAGACAAACACACAATACACAACATCAGATTGTCAGGAATGAAAAGCTAAGCAACACCAGCACCACAACTACCTGACTCAGAGACGTCATGCTTATTACTTTATTTTTGCGGGCACCAATGGCCAAAATCAATATATTTGAAGACGTTTATGCAAAACATTTCTTAATATACACTGAACAAAAATATAAACACAACATGTAAAGTGTTGGTCCCATGTTTCATGAGCTGAAATAAAAGATCTCAGAAATGTTCCATACGCACAAAAAGCTTCTCTCTCTCAAATTTTCTGCACAAATTTGTTTACATCCCTGTTAGTGAATATTTCTCCTTTGCCAAGATAATCAAGAAGCTGATTAAACAGCATTATCATTGCGCAGGTGCACCTTGCGCTGGGAACAATAAAGGGCCACTCTAAAATGTGCAGTTGTCACTCAACACAATGCCACAGATGTCTCAAGTTGAGAGAGCGTACAACTTTTGCAAACTGTCAAGAAACCGTCTCAGGGAAGCTCATCTACGTGCTTGTCTTCACCGGGATCTTGCCCTGAATGTAGTTTGGCGTCTTAACCAACTTCAGTGGGCAAATGCTAACCTTCAATGGCCACTAGCACGCTGGAGATGTGCGCCCTTCACAGATGAATCCCGGTTTCAACTGTACCGGGCAGATGTATGGCGTTGTGTGGGCGAGCAGTTTGCTGATGTTAATGTTGTGAACAGAGTACCCCATGGTGTCGGTGGGGTTATGGTAAGAGCAGGTATAAGCTACACGCAACGAATACAATTGCATTTTATCAATGGCAATTTGAATGCAGAGATACCGTGACAAGATCCTGAGACCCGTTGTCGTGCTATTCATCTGCCGCCATCACCTCATGTTTCAGCATGATAATGCACGGCCCAATGTCGCAAGGATCTGTACACAAGTTCTGGAATCTGAAAAACTCCCTGTTCTTCAATTGCCTGCATACTCACCAGACATGTCACCCATTGAGCATGTTCGGGATGCTCTGGATTCCAGTTCCCGCCAATATCCAGCAACTTCACACAGCAAATTGAAGAGGAGTGGGACAACATTCCACAGGCCATAATCAACAGTCTGATCAACTCTATGCGAAGGAGATGTTTTGTGCTGCCTGAGGCAAATGTGGTGGTCACACCAGATTGACTGGTTTTCTGATCCCCCCCACTATTTTCAAAGATATCTTTCACCAACAGATGCATATCTGTATTCCCAGTCATGTGAAATCCACAGATTAGGCCCTAATTAATTTATTTCAATTGACTGATTTCCTTATATGAACTGTTACTCAGTAAAATTGTTGCGTTTATATTTTTTGTTTAGTGTAATTGCATGCCTCTTCCTTTAACAGACAAGAATTTAAATGGATTTCCAATCCTGATATTAAATGATCCCCAAATGCAGTATTTCAAAACCGACAAGAATGGAGTATGATTATAGAACAAGGCATGGAATATGATTAGAAAACAGCCCTAGGCTAGGCTGTGTTTCACTGTTCTTTAGTCCAGCAGCAATAAGTCCTCTAAGCTGAAAGATTGCAGGGGAGAGATGAGGATAGCTCAGTCCTTGACCTTAGTTTCAACTACAACATCGTAGCGATGTGTTTATTCTGAACAATCTTGGTTACAACAGTGTGACATATAGACAATGGTTGCATCGGTCTAAAAACAGACCTATTGGGAATATTCATTAGAAATAAGATATTAATAAATATGTATTTTCAGCCAAAATCCCAAACTTTCTCTAACAGACGTTTTGACAGGAGAGAATGAGAGATATTTTGGGGGGCAAATGAGGAGAGCAGCGCTGGGATTTTGTAACTCAGGAGGGCCAATCGGTCTCGGCTCACTGGTGCTTTGAATTGGCTGGTCTCAGCCTGCAGAGCCCAATCAAGTGGCGTCTGCCTCACAGCTGCCCCCCCCGCCACCCAAAAACCAGTGCTCAGCCCCCCGCCCTAAGTGTTCAGCCCACCCATCCACTTTGCTCAGACCACCCACAGCCCTGAGCCCTTGCCCTCAGTGCACCCCCAGCCCTCAGCCAACCCACCCCACAGATCTGAACCTCACAGCTATCCCCACAGCCCTCACCCAACAGCTAGGCCCACAGCCCCAAGGCCCAGGCCTCAGTCCACCCCACAGTGCTAGTCAGGCCCACAGCCCCAAGGCCCAGGCCTCAGCCCACACCACAGTGCTAGTCAGGCCCACAGCCCCAAGGCCCAGGCCTCAGCCCACCCCACCACAGTGCTAGTCAGGCCCACAGCCCCAAGACCCAGGCCTCAGTCCACCCCACAGTGCTAGTCAGGCCCACAGCCCCAAGGCCCAGGCCTCAGTCCACCCCACAGTGCTAGTCAGGCCCACAGCCCCAAGGCCCAGGCCTCAGCCCACACCACAGTGCTAGTCAGGCCCACAGCCCCAAGGCCCAGGCCTCAGCCCACCCCACCACAGTGCTAGTCAGGCCCACAGCCCCAAGACCCAGGCCTCAGTCCACCCCACAGTGCTAGTCAGGCCCACAGCCCCAAGGCCCAGGCCTCAGTCCACACCACAGTGCTAGTCAGGCCCACAGCCCCAAGGCCCAGGCCTCAGTCCACCCCACAGTGCTAGTCAGGCCCACAGCCTCCAGTCAGGTCTCAGTCCACCCCACAGTGCTAGTCAGGCCCACAGCCTCCAGCCAGGCCTCAACCTAGAGTGCACACCCCCCCCGACCCAAAGTGCTCACCCCACAGCTTTCACCTCAACTCGACATTGGCTTGTTATTTCCCACGTGTTGCGATATCAAGTTTTGTCAAAGGATGTAAATCCTTATAAGGCTGTAGCCTGAGGTCTAGACGAGGCTGTAGCCTGAGGTCTAGACGAGGCTGTAGCCTGAAGTCTAGACGAGGCTGTAGCCTGAGGTCTAGACGAGGCTGTAGCCTGAGGTCTAGACGAGGCTGTAGCCTGAGGTCTAGACGAGGCTGTAGCCTGAGGTCTAGACGAGACTGTAGCCTGAGGTCTAGACGAGGCTGTAGCCTGAGGTCTAGACGAGGCTGTAGCCTGAGGTCTAGACGAGGCTGTAGCCTGAGGTCTAGACGAGGCTGTAGCCTGAGGTCTAGACGAGGCTGTAGCCTGAGGTCTAGACGAGGCTGTAGCCTGAGGTCTAGACGAGGCTGTAGCCTGAGGTCTAGACGAGGCTGTAGCCTGAGGTCTAGACGAGGCTGTAGCCTGAGGTCTAGACGAGACTGTAGCCTGAGGTCTAGACGAGGCTGTAGCCTGATGTCTAGACGAGACTGTAGCCTGAGGTCTAGACGAGGCTGTAGCCTGAGGTCTAGACGAGGCTGTAGCCTGATGTCTAGACGAGGCTGTAGCCTGAGGTCTAGACGAGGCTGTAGCCTGAGGTCTAGACGAGGCTGTAGCCTGAGGTCTAGACGAGGCTGTAGCCTGAGGTCTAGACGAGGCTGTAGCCTGAGGTCTAGACGAGGCTGTAGCCTGAGGTCTAGACGAGACTGTAGCCTGATGTCTAGACGAGGCTGTAGCCTGAGGTCTAGACGAGGCTGTAGCCTGAGGTCTAGACGAGGCTGTAGCCTGAGGTCTAGACGAGGCTGTAGCCTGAGGTCTAGACGAGGCTGTAGCCTGAGGTCTAGACGAGGCTGTAGCCTGAGGTCTAGACGAGACTGTAGCCTGAGGTCTAGACGAGACTGTAGCCTGAGGTCTAGACGAGGCTGTAGCCTGAGGTCTAGACGAGGCTGTAGCCTGAGGTCTAGACGAGGCTGTAGCCTGATGTCTAGACGAGGCTGTAGCCTGAGGTCTAGACGAGGCTGTAGCCTGAGGTCTAGACGAGGCTGTAGCCTGATGTCTAGACGAGGCTGTAGCCTGAGGTCTAGACGAGGCTGTAGCCTGAGGTCTAGACGAGGCTGTAGCCTGAGGTCTAGACGAGGCTGTAGCCTGAGGTCTAGACGAGGCTGTAGCCTGAGGTCTAGACGAGGCTGTAGCCTGAGGTCTAGACGAGGCTGTAGCCTGAGGTCTAGACGAGGCTGTAGCCTGAGGTCTAGACGAGGCTGTAGCCTGATTGGGCCTCAGGTATTTGGAGAAACAAATGTTAACAGTCTTCCAGTCTTAAACTTCAGTAACAATACACGTGCCGTCAATGGGGCGTTCTACCTGCTACACAGCAACCAACCAAAACGGCTGATGGCAACGCCGGACACCTAATGGCTGTATTGTAGCAGGGCTGTTAGGAAGACGTCACAAATAGACAAAAGTTTAATGGAAGCAGCAGACAGGAAAATATTTGCTGCTACCTTTCTCAATTTCAGCCTCACAGACCATTTTTTCTCTTCAAATCAGACATTTAAAGACTGACATTTTGACATTATCATCTTCCTTGCCACTATTTCACCCCTGAAGTCATTCTTGCCCCACAATTTAGAAGGGACTCTTATAACCTGGCTCTTTAGGGACTTCTCTGTCTCCACACATTTCCACCTGTCACCTTTTCCTCTCCATACAAAACTTTATCAGCCCCTGTTTGAATCTGGTCAAATCATTGCTCTGTCTGTCTGTCTGTCGCATTATTTCAAAGATTCTCCAGCCACCTGTCCTGTCCCTTCCTATTCCCTCCATTTTTAATTCTGCCCGGGAGGGAGGATTATGCGAGGGAAGGCATGCGTGTCAAAGGGAAATTTAGCGGGTAAAGACAGCCCAGATTGGCGGGATGAATTAAGGCGATAAGAGGGGAGAGGGAGTGGAGGAACCATGTGCAAAACGCCTCAGCCATGTTGGTCATTTCAGAGGGCTCTTCTTTCCCCTTCCTCCTCAGGAGCGGCAAGGCAATATCTAAATTAATAACGTGATGAAATGAGTTTGTGCAGCGGACTTTCTGCTGTTTGACTTTCCCATCTGGATTAGTGCAGGCTGAATAGACGCTCTGTTACTTTTGTTACAACTGTCGCAATTCACTGTCGGAATTTGGCCCCCCGACAAGATAAGAGGGTCCTGCCTCATTAGCATGTCATTCCATATGCAGGGCCTCCATTACCTGAGAGGGAGCTCACGGACAAAACAGACTATTACACGAGTAGAACGTGGAACATGTTCTATTACATGACTAGGAGAGAACACAGAACATCGACAATTACATTAGAACACAGAAAAGGGACTATTAAGTAGGCTAGAATGTAGAACATGTTCTATTACATGACTAGGAGAGAACACAGAACATGGACAATTACGCAGGTTGGCATTTATTGTAATGAGTCTTGCCCTGGAGGCAGCTCTGCAGAGGTCACTAGCTGGCACAGCCACAAAGTAATACAATCTGATTTTAAACATAACCCTAACCACACTGTTAAGTCCAATGCCTAACCCTGATCTTAAATTACATCCAAAAAGTACATTTTGGTTTTCATACATTTTTACGATATGGCCAATTTTTACTTTGCAGCTGGCCCATCTAGCAGAAATGGGTCAGTTCTGCCTCCTGGGCAAGATTCATGAAAATAAACATCAACCTGCAACTATTACACGAGAGAAAACGGAACAAGGACTATTATTACACGAGAGAAAACGGAACAAGGACTATTATTACACGAGAGAAAACGGAACAAGGACTATTATTACACGAGAGAAAACGGAACAAGGACTATTACAGGAGAGAAAACGGAACAAGGACTATTACAGGAGAGAAAACGGAACAAGGACTATTACAGGAGAGAAAACGGAACAAGGACTATTACAGGAGAGAAAACGGAACAAGGACTATTACAGGAGAGAAAACGGAACAAGGAGTATTACAGGAGAGAAAACGGAACAAGGAGTATTACAGGAGAGAAAACGGAACAAGGAGTATTACAGGAGAGAAAACGGAACAAGGAGTATTACAGGAGAGAAAACGGAACAAGGAGTACTACACAAGTAAATATGGACTATTGCAGGTGTATAAAACAGTAGTATAAAACTACAAGTGATTAATGGGGAGATTCCTGTGAAATACAGTGACACCAAGCAGAAGATAGAACTATTCTCATTGCTACCTTGTAGTGTTACTTGGAAATACTTCTAATACAGGGATCCAGTCACATTCAAGCTGCGAAGATTTGTAAATATAATCAAAGTGCCATTCTTCCTGAGATGAACAACTACTGAAACTAGAGAATGAATGAATGAATGCAGACAGATGGCCTTTTTATTAAACCAACAGAGCAATTCCCCACTTGGCCAAAGTGTGGCAGTGTTGTACTGCCCAGAACAGCCAGACCAGCAGCGGTTCCTTCCTCTCCTAGTCAATACTATAGATTCTAGTGAAGGAAATACATGTGGGCCCGAGACAGCCCAGCTTGATTAGTGGAACGGAGCAACAATAGTTATGCTTACAGCGGTGCCAATTACAATTAATTGGGGTTCCTGACTCTCCTGCTTGTCTCTGGGGAGCTGTGCTGTTCTAACAGTTAGCGGAGGCTGAGAGGAGGCAGAAAGAAACATAGGAGTCATAGCTATTCTCTGTCGCAGAGTAACACACACTCACTTCCTCTCTCTCGCGCACACTTGAAAGATTCACACTCAGTCCGTTTTTTTTTTAATTATCCTCAATCGACATCCTAACAGAGTGCGTCATATTTCCTGGTGTTACTGTCCACTCCACTAGGTCTTGTCTACTCCCAGAGCCCATTGGTGAAGCTGCCTATCTGGGCCCTGAGTCCCCCTGACATGGGTTGGGAGGCTTGGAGCCTGGCCTGGCTCCACTGGATTACTGAACACAGGCAGGCAACACACCGAGTGAATGAGCTCAGAGGAGAATGCTGCTGCTACCTGTGCCTGGCCTGCAGAGTGGCTGGACTGCTGTCTGTCACTATACAGTCCTCAACCAACACATAGCCACAGAGTATGGACAGATCTTTACATCAGCTCTGGTATTGGAGGTGTTATCAATAATGTCACATTCTACCCTGTGGACGTCCTTTGACTATTTTTTGGAAACGGCAGCTCACAACTTCAACCCTAGAGACGGTCCTTTTTTAGTCATGTGTTTCAGAACCAGCCTTCTACCCAGCCTGGAAAACTGCGACAAAGCGCAGATGGACACACACCTTCAACAAACAAAGTGAAAATAAAAGCATTTGGTTTATAACAAATTAAACGAGAGGAATCATCTAAGCCCATCACACCAGTCCGTCATCTGACAAGTGACAGTCAAACAAAACTCTCTCTGCCTACCTTCCTCTGCTAGCGGTCTGGCTAGCGGGGTCTGAGTGTCAAACAGGAACACACACACACAGTGTGTCCAGGGCCGTCTGAGACAGTCTGTATCCTCAGTGTGCCCAGGGCCGTCTGAGACAGTCTGTATCCTCAGTGTGCCCAGGGCCGTCTGAGACAGTCTGTATCCTCAGTGTGCCCAGGGCCGTCTGAGACAGTCTGTATCCTCAGTGTGCCCAGGGTACTAATGAGGGATCAGATGATGAATGGGGCCTGGCTGGATGTGATATGGAGTCTCCATCTGGACTCATCAGGTTTCCATACAGGTGAGACTGATCCACCAGACCAGGCCCACCACCAGACCACCAGCCCAGCTGGGCCATGCCCAGGCCAAGCCCACCAGCCCAGCTGGGCCATGCCCAGGCCAAGCCCACCAGCCCAGCTGGGCCATGCCCAGGCCAAGCCCACCACCCCAGCTGGGTCATGCCCAGGCCAAGCCCACCACCCCAGCTGGTACAGTAGCTCATGTGGGCCTGCTGAGAGACAGCCAATCAGGTGGGGCATCCATCACCTCCACCACACCATCAGACACATTGCTTTGACCCTCTGGTTCTGCTCATTTAAAATGTCACTGCAGGTTGACCAACCATTAAACCTTTAAAGTAAACGCCTTAAGCACTGTCCTTTTCTTCGACTTGATATTATGAAGAGGGCAGATGTTGGTCATACTAACATGAAAACAACTTTGTCCTGAATATCTGAAATAAGGAATATAAGCAACATCATGAATGCAATTAGCCAATTTCTAAATAGTTATACCCCAGTAATTTCATGATGCAAAGAATTCAGTTTGAGTAAACACATTTGAAAAGCTAGAGTAAAATGGTGTTTTGACAATCAAGCAACGCTCATTAAACAAACAATAAGGACAAGCTCATTAAAATAGAATACTTCCCACTGTTTTGGATTATATTAAATAGGAGTCAATATTTTCCAGAGACAAATTCATTCTGTAATACACCAACTCTAATACACACACACAAACACCGTCTCTCTCACACACACGTTATGAGGTCCAATTATAAACTGAAGTCTGGTATCTATGGTTCCCCATCTCCTTCCTACATAAAACACTAAACACAGACTGTTACAGTAGATATTAGGAATCTGGCCTTCATGCCAATGTGTTATATTTACATGTAGGACATTGTCTACTGTAGACTTTAGGGAGAGTGTAGGGTTGACTGCAGATCTTATGTGATTCTGCTAAATATTATACAATCATCAAGTGCGAACGCGAAGATACTGTACATATAAAATTGGGTCAACTTCACAAGACCCATTTTCAGGGCAAAGAAAACAAACTCATTGTATGCGTTTCATCCTGTAGGGATCCGACTAAAACCACGTCCCTGAATGAATGCAATCTGTATGGCTAGACAGAGGGGCTTCCACTAACTCCTGCCGTTCTGTTGACTTTATTTCTCATCAGGAAGTACTATCTCTGGCTCCTAGCCTCAGAGGAGAAATACCAAAAGGAAAGATATAGCCTGGGACCCAAACTGAGACAATGGTGAAATAGAGCATATCAGTTTGGATTCCAGGCTAGGGAACTCTAGTCTCCATCTCGCTCTACTTCCAAGTTCATATAAATGAAATGAAAAAGGAGAAATTCTCAGGAGACGGTGCCGATTCATTTTGTCTGATAAAACAGCAGTAATTTGGGAGAGCCGTGGTTAATGAGAAGGACTTTGATGTGTAAATCCTGGAGCCCAGGCAGAGAGCAGCCTCGCTGATACCGTCTCCTCAGGTACCATCACGGTGTGTGTGCGCGCGCGCTACGTTGTATGAATGTTAAGTTGTATCGGACGTTGTTGCACTTGTATTATGTTCTAAAGAATGTCAATACACACACACTTCGGTGGCTCCGGATAGAACTACAAAAATGGTTTCAGTAATCTTGATATTACTTATTTCTTGTTTTCTATCTAAAATCAGAGACTAATAATATAAATGTACTTTATGCAGCAATCCTTTCCTCGGTTGATTTCTAAGTTGCAGAGTAATTGGATCTCCAGCCAGTACACTGTAGTCTGCTAGGCAGCAGGGAAATGAAATGAATGCCTATTAATCAGAGGATAATTGGACACATATCTCTGATAAATGACACGGCTCCACTTACAGTCACGTACAAATTAGGCCATTTTCAACGACTCATTTCTTATCTCACTAAAGAAATGTTATATAACCCCACAGAGCAAATGGGATGCTGGCGGAGGGAAATAACAGAGACAAAACTAGTATAACCCCACAGAGCAAATGGGATGCTGGTGGAGGGAAATAACAGAGACAAAACTAGGGTTGGAAAATCCCTGGAACTTTCCTAAAATTCACAGGTTTTCCGGAAACCCCACCGTTTGGAGGATCCTCAGATTTCCTGCATATTCGTTGATTATTCCAGGAATCTTCCAAGCGCAATTTAAGGAAAACTTAGACTTTTGGGAAAAGTTACAAGAATCTCGCATGACAAATGTTTTTTGTTTTTTTTACAAAGCATATGGAATGTGTTTGTTCATGAATAATAACTTTGAATACAATGTTGTTGTTCAAAGATATTACGCTTGGAGAGCGTGTAGCATTCACCCTCCAATTGATACAAAGAAAAGCAATAATGTAAATGGTAGGGTCAAACTAATTTTCAGCTTACATCTTTTCATGGGTTTACCTGTATTGTTTTACAGCATATTACCATATTGTTATGTAAATCACTGCTATTTACTGATGACTATGAATAACTGACAGTTTCACTAATGTCCTGCGTTATTATCATAATATCCTATATGGCCATTTATGAACAATGAATATGAATAGGGTTATATGTCCATTATCCACAGCTTGACATGAATCATGCATAGGGAAAAAAAGAGACTTATTATTAAAATGTGTGTCATCTCTCCCCCTCCCTAATTCTCCACTCTCATTTCTTCCTGATGAAAGAGAGTGGGATCTACTAATGAGTTCCTTTGGCCTCATTAATCATGTTAATGCTGCTTCCTGTCCAACAGAGAAAATCAACTACAGTGGATCCTATCCCCTATCCATACAGCAAATATGGATGGAGTCAAGGGCTTGAGTAACACAGTAGTACCAACTCGCTCTGCTCCTCCTTTCTCCCCTCTCTCCCTTCCCTTCCCTTCCTCTCCTCCGTTCCTCCTCCTCGAGGTGACTTACCAGTACTTCTGCCACTGGTCCTCCTCAAAGATGTCCTCTGGAATGGGATCAATAAGGACAAGGTCTGACACCTGCCTGAGGACGGAAGAGAGAGTGAGAGGACGCAGAGAGAAAAAAAGAGAAAGAAACAGTGATGAAGTGGGCCTCCAGTGTCCGTTCTGACCCATCCCCTATACCCTTCCTGTCCTGTCCGTTCTGACCCATCCCCTATACCCTTCCTGTCCTGTCCGTTCGGACCCATCCCCTATACCCTTCCTGTCCTGTCCGTTCTGACCCATCCCCTATACCCTTCCTGTCCTGTCCGTTCTGACCCATCCCCTATACCCTTCCTGTCCTGTCCGTTCTGACCCATCCCCTATACCCTTCCTGTCCTGTCCGTTCTGACCCATCCCCTATACCCTTCCTGTCCTGTCCGTTCTGACCCATCCCCTATACCCTTCCTGTCCTGTCCGTTCTGACCCATCCCCTATACCCTTCCTGTCCTGTCCGTTCTGACCCATCCCCTATACCCTTCCTGTCCTGTCCGTTCTGACCCATCCCCTATACCCTTCCTGTCCTGTCCGTTCTGACCCATCCCCTATACCCTTCCTGTCCTGTCCGTTCTGACCCATCCCCTATACCCTTCCTGTCCTGTCCGTTTCTGACCCATCCCCTATACCTTCCTGTCCTGTCCGTTCTGACCCATCCCCTATACCCTTCCTGTCCTGTCCGTTCTGACCCATCCCCTATACCCTTCCTGTCCTGTCCGTTCTGACCCATCCCCTATACCCTTCCTGTCCTGTCCGTTCTGACCCATCCCCTATACCCTTCCTGTCCTGTCCGTTCTGACCCATCCCCTATACCCTTCCTGTCCTGTCCGTTCTGACCCATCCCCTATACCCTTCCTGTCCTGTCCGTTCTGACCCATCCCCTATACCCTTCCTGTCCTGTCCGTTCTGACCCATCCCCTATACCCTTCCTGTCCTGTCCGTTCTGACCCATCCCCTATACCCTTCCTGTCCTGTCCGTTCTGACCCATCCCCTATACCCTTCCTGTCCTGTCCGTTCTGACCCATCCCCTATACCCTTCCTGTCCTGTCCGTTCTGACCCATCCCCTATACCCTTCCTGTCCTGTCCGTTCTGACCCATCCCCTATACCCTTCCTGTCCTGTCCGTTCTGACCCATCCCCTATACCCTTCCTGTCCTGTCCGTAATGGGTGTGAGAAGGATTTCTCTGCCCCGGTTGTCTGTCTGTCTGTCTGTCTGTCTGATTGCTCCAGGCCCACTGGCAGACAGATGGATGGGCCCACACCCCATCACCACATCCAGAGGGGAATAGATTTTATTCTGCAGGTGTCATCCTCTCACCATCGCTTCATTTACTCTCTTAACTGACGCACATCCCGGCTGATGAAACGCTAAATCTCTCACCTCGGGCCAGGAGGCTGATCCCTCCCTGCTCGTGTTAATCACTAGGTTTCTCAGAAATGGGGGTTGGTGGGGATGTGGGGAGTGAGGGTAGATAATGTATGATGTCCCTGGGTTTGATGCAGTGCTGAGCCTATCTACAGATTGTGATGATACTTTTGAAGTACTGGAGTTACTGAAGTCAATAATGTGAGAGTGAATAGGATGGAACTCAAACACGGATGAGAAAGTGTGAATGCCCAATGTTTGTCAAAAACTGTGCAAATCTTTCCCCTTCATTTGGGATGCAGACATAAAGCTGAATCTACACAACCACTTTTGAGATATGAACATATCAACCAACTTTTGGAGTGAACCTATCACTAAGCGATCTCAATATATTTTGACTTGTAGCAAGTTTGGCAAAAAGAAACGAGTTAGCCTATATTTTCCATCGAGATTCCGTAGCTAGGTGGGCAGGGAGACTCACGCGTCATGGATATGGCTGTAGAACCTGGCGTTGAGCGTGCCCAGTTCAGATCCCACCAGGATGAGAGGCGTGGCTAGACCAGCTAACCTGATGAGCCGGTGGAGGTTGTCCACCATTCTGTAGGGGGAAAAGACATCAATCAATTCATCAAATGTATGTCTTTACAACCACAGCTGTCACAAAGGGCTTTTACAGTAAAAACACATCAAACCCTAAGACGGCAGCTACACCAGAACAAGAGAAACACTGCCATTGAAACCCTTGAAATCAGCCAATGTATAGTAGCCTAGTGGAAGAAGCCCCTGGTCACTTTGCCTCGTAAAGCAGGATAGATACAACAAAAAATCTTCCAAAAGAAAAAGAGCATCATCATCAAGTGAAATGCAGCTCCCCACAGACAGCCATCTGTTGTGTTGGGTCTCTTACACTAATAAATCAACATTGGAGAGGAGGGAAGAGGCTGGGATGAAGAGGTTTCACTGCAGCAGCAGGGAGAAGAGAGGAATACAATCATCAAACCCTCAGCTTGCCAGCTTATTGAATTCTGGGTAATTGATTGCTTGTATCAGAAGGCGGCGGCTGCCTGCTCTGCTGTTAGCCTGGGCCAGATCCCAAGGTAACAGAGACTGCTGACCTGATCGTCCACATACAACCACAACCTTAACTACACGTTACTTTGTCAGCCAGAGAGATTAGGGGAAAGTCAAGGACAGGGCAGACCATGGCAGTGGACCCCGATGTCTCTGATTGGACAATCCATGAGGTGGCGCTTAGCCAAGGGGAATATTAAATCTGATAGAGAATGGTGTGAGTGTTTGTTGAGAATCAGGGCTTTAGAATAACTTGCATCAAACACCTATTACCTTGACTGTAGTAGTAGATACAATTCGGTAACAATTTTTGGGGTACTTTTTACCCCTTTTTCTTCCCAATTTCATGCTATCCAATTGGTAGTTAGAGTCTTGTCCCATCAACTCCCGTCTGGACTCGGGAGAGGCGAAGGTCAAGAGCCATGCGTCCTCCGAAACACGACCCCGCCAGGCCGCACTGCTTCTTGACACATTGCTCGCTTAACCCGGTATCCAGCCGCACCAATGTGTTGGAGGAAACACCGTACACCTGGCGACCGTGTCAGCGTGCACTGCGCCCGGCCCAGGAGTCGCTAGAGCGTGATGGGACAAGGACATCCCGGGCCGGCCGAACCCTCCCTAACCCGGACGACGCTGGGCCAATTGTGCGCCGCCTCATGGATCTCCTGGTCGCGGCCGGCTGCGACATAGCCCGGTATCGAACCCGGATCTGTAGTGACGCCGCTAGCACTGCCTTAGACCGCTGCACCACTCGGGAGGCCTATTAGGTAACACTTTACATTAACAATGTATGAAAATCAAGATGGAAAGGATGCAAATTTGCTTCATTTTGGTATTCTGGGGCAAGCAGTTATAGGTAAAACTATAAAATGACAGGATAGAGAAAACAAGATGCTTACCGTCCAGTGGTTGACATCCCCCAGACTTTCTCCGTCCCTGTACTTTCATTCTGCAGGACTCTTTTGCTGAACCCCAGTCCCACTCGGTCATAAGTGCACACCTGTGGGTGGGAAAATGGGAACATCAATCAATCAAATTGAGTTTTTTTAAACCTTTTTCACATCAGCAGTTGTCACAAAAACATTGGAACCAGGACAATATTTGCAATCATATCATACACAATTGTCTTCTGGTCAGGGAATGTAGTCCATTAATTTGTTTGAATCAGCAAAAATAAAACCCTTCTAGAACTGTTGAATCATTAACAGAGTTGCCTGAAACGATGTACTGTATTTCTCCTTACCTTGGTTAGCAGTGCAATGTTCTCTTGTACATGGAACCAGATGTCAGAGGACATACCAGTGGGGGCATCCAGTATGACTACACAGGAAACAGAGTAGTTAGGGCTTACATCTGAGAGGAGATGACAGTTGTGTTGACATTTCTGGCAAGCTAGCAGACTTACCAACTGGCTGTCCTTGTCCTTTGCACATCAGGTGCATCTTTTGACCTAAACCGATATCTATAATTTCACCATCTGAAAAAAAAAGATACAAATCAATCAATGCTGCTAATCTTAATCATAATGTAAGGGTTTTATTGGCCTTCTGTACTCATGTACGCATTAAAGAATAAAGTTGAATGTCATGTCTGCAGCAGGCTACCTTCTGGTAGTAGCAGTTGGCCCTCTCTTTGCAATGATGCATAGTTCAGAAAGGGAGGGATGAGGATGATGAGGAGGAGACATTTTCCAACTGAGGTAACGGTCGACCAGCATCTGCTCGCTTTAGCCCCTTGTTGTGGTCGATGTTGTTGCCTGGTCTCTCCTGAACCTGCAGTCTGTCTGTCAGTCTGTCATAGGAGAATAATAGTCAACATGTTATATCAAAGTGTGGATAAGCTACCTAGCTAGCATTTATAGCTGTCAGAAAGCAGTAGTTACATAAACATGTGTCAGTCAAAATGCCTCTACAATGAGCCTTGGAATGGCTATAACTGAAGCATTGTGTCCACATGTAAGTTAAGTCATGTAGTCAGTGTAACGTTAATGGATGATAGTAATATCAGGGCTAGGTAAAGCAATTACCTAGGCTACCAGTTATGCCTTGCGGTAGTACTTAGCTAGTTCAGTTTGATCTGAACATCTGAGAGAAGATGGAAGTGGTGTTGACATTTCTGTCTTGCTAGCTAACCGAGCTAGTAGATTAGCAGCCTAGCGAAGTAGATAGCTACCTTTTTGTCTGTCCTAGCATCTCCAGTGGCTTCTTGACCGTCTGTCCTTCTGCGCATTTTTGAGTGTCAAGTTTAAATAAAGTATTCTATAAAGGATCTATCTATCTACTAGCTGAAAACGGGATGTAAATGCACAGGACTGAATGAATGCACCGCGTTATCTAGAACTTCCTGGAAATGTACAGACGCCGAAATGGGACAACAATGCTTTTAGCTCAGAGTCGACGCTGCAGCAGAAATTAGTGTTCTTCTTCTTCTTCTTCTTCTTCTTCTTCTTCTTCTATGAAGTTTAACGGCGGTTGGCATCCAATTTGTTGCATTACCGCCACCTACTAGACTGGAGTATAACTATCTTATACTTTACTTGAAAAATACAAATGTACTAAATAAATACCCTACCATCTAACACCATACTCACTAATTTCAAAATCATATAAAATAAAATTAACACCCCCCCTACTCCACTAATTAAATGTATTTATTCCTACCTCATGCCATCACCCTGAAAGGATGGGACATCACCACTTAACACATCTTGTAACTCTTCTGCTGTCAAGTCTCGCACACCCAAATACCTCTCTGCAGCTGCCACCACAACATCAATTTTCTGAGACTTCCATTCCATCCCTGCAGAACAATTAATAACCATTGCTATAAATGCTAAAAATCCAATCTTACTGAAACTTATTTAACTTTTTGGCCTTTCCCTCTGTACTGGTATATCTCTACTACTCTCACCACTCCTCCCCCTTAACCCATCTTCCTATACTTTCTTCACTGCCTCAGCATATGACAACTTCTGCTCTACTCTAACCCTGGAAACCTCAACCTGCCTCTCTCGCACTGGATATTTCTGATCCCCAGCTCCATGGGCACCCTACAATTAACACATACCACTACTTTCCCCAATACTACACATTCCTTTGTCTCATGCCCTTCTGCACATTTCTCACACCTTGTACCCTCCCCCCTACATACTGCTGCCACATGCCCATAAGCTTGACACCTGTAACATCTAAATGTATTCGGCACATACGCTCGTACAGGATAACTTATATATCCTAAATTTTATATCCTTCACTTTGTCAGGCAAAGACTCAACTTCAAAACTTAAAAGAACAGACAATGACTCTTCTGTTTCCCCACTCTCACCACCCTGTCTGCGTCACATCACATACACCGGGAATCTTTCCCCTTAGCTGGCCAACGTTTATGTCTACTGCAACCCCAGTTATCAGTCCTTTCATTGGTGCCCTTTTCTTGAGAACAAAACAATTCACCTTTCTTACCCCCATTCGTTTTACTTCGAGCGCATTCTCCATCTGACCAACAGAAACACAAACAATTATCACTAGACCACTTCTAGTTACCCTCACCGATTCCACATGACCCAACTCTTTTTTCACCCACCATGAAACCACAAATGGATCAGCCAAAAGGCAAGAGTCCACTTTTTCCATAAACTTCACTCTTACTGTCAAACTCTTCTTCATCCTGATCCTCGGTGCATACCTCGGTCTCTGATAACTTTACCGTACCTACCACCTCCGATACTTCACCCTCATTCACTTCCATTTCTCCTCTTGTCTTCAGTTCCCTCTGCTTACACTTTCTACCATTCTTCTTTGACAAACCATCACCCTTTTTCCCACCATTTTTATCTGACTCAAGCTCCCCCTCTTCTTCCCTCACTCTTAGACCTCTTCTCCCTCTTTTTCCCTCCATTCCTTCTCCATTTTCCAAGTACACGTCTCCTTATGATAATACTGCCGCTTCATCCCTGACACCCATCTTGTACTTGCTTTCTCTAGGGACTCCATTTTCCCCTTCCGGAGTTCTGCTCATGTCCCCCCATCTTCAGTGTTCACTGCCTTCCAAAGTGTCTTGCTGCTGCACTATGGGATATGGTCATTCATGTGTTCCTATTGGACAAAACACAACCTAAACAATCTGCAAATACATCCAACAAGTTTGTAGAGTCACAAGCTTGATAGTCATTGTGTGCAAAGTACTAAACCTTTGACTAGGTCTACGTTTGCACTTTTTTTGTCTGAGTGAGGGAAATGCTGTAAATTAAGATGACTTTATGTATTTTGAAATTTGAGATGTTGAGGATTATAATAAATACAGCTTTGATGTCATACAAGCAAGCCAAACATCCGTGATTCCAAATGTGCACTTGAACTTCACATTTCCAAATCATAAAACTCATGTCATACAGTGTCCACATTTATGATCACTATGTTTGTACAGTACTACAGTTACAAGATGACATGGATCATACCCTGGGTTGTTCTGAACAGAATGAGCCTGTTTGTTTATTGTGAAGAAAATTCGCTGGGGCACATGCACCTGAATACACTAATGACTCCTTTCTATGTGCACCAAAATGACGATCTGTAACCATGTTTCCATTCACCCTTTTTATGCCAGTAAAGTATGTCAGATGAAAAATATCATGACAGGCCTGATGGAAACAGAAAATTTTTCGGCAAACTTTCCAAATGTCGACAAATCAAAATTCGCTAGACAAGGTGGGATGTTTTTGTGTCAGTAAAATTAATTATGCGAGAAATTTCAGTAGAAACGCTTTTATGTGCAAACATTGATATAATAGGCTAACCATCATATCGAAGTAAACATGTTGTGACTCGTCGGGAAAGCACGCAGTTTATTAGGCTACAGATGAAATAAATGATAATGATCATCACAGGGCTTGATGCTCCTTTCCAATAAATATCGAGGGTCTTATTCTGATGACATGATAATTGATGCTTGGCTGCCCGTTTGACAAATAAAAATAATGTAGCTCTTTTGTCCATAATAATAATGTCATCATGTGTAGCCTATACCTGCGCTCTAGCCCAGGGGTTCCCAAACTAGGGGTGGCATGGGGGTCCCAGTTTTCCTCTTGTCATGTCAGTCATTGCATACCTTATGCCGCGTTCTTAGTCGGAACTATGGAAACTATGACATTTCCGACTAGCTAACTGGTTGTAGTTATACACGTGCCTCGTTCAACGAATCAGCAAGTCGGAAAGAGTTTCCTAGTTCCGACTGGCATGTGAACGTGTCATTAAAGAGCTTTTTATAACTGGCAGAAATGTCCAGATCAACTAGCTCATGTCAGCTAACGTTTTTTAGCAAAGTTTTTTAGTCTATAGACTTTGTTGTAATGTGTGAGTCACTCAAATATCACATGAATACACATTAGACATGGTAAAATGTATAGAATTTCAATAAAATTAGCTTTTAAACTGCAAAATGTTCTCTCCACCAACAAAAGGGGTGTGAACAGTTTGGGTCATGAACAGTGCTTGTGCCCATTGAAATAGACGCTGGAAGGGGGGCCTGTGGTAAAGTTTGGGAACCCCTGCAGGGCTTTTGGCTAGAACGCATGTGCCAATACCAGTGGGCACACTCGCTATATAACGCAAACATTTTTGTGAGAAAACCATCAGTAGAGTTGAAAATGCAATTGAAACCCATTTAACTTGTATTTTTTATTCTGTACATGGGAATTTAACTGCTAAAGGTATGTGCACTACGTCATCAAGCACAGCCTTTTATCTGCAACAAGTCAATTTGATGGGAACACATCTCTGGAGGTGTTTATCACATTGTTTTAATGCAGATATTAGAATAATTGCATGAAAATCTGTCACCAATTGGATGGAAACCAAGCTTGTTTCTCTGAATTGCCTTCTGAAAGCCTAACACTGTAAGATAATATTTTATAACTTAGCTAGTTGGCAATAACAGCTTTCAAACCATGCTCATCTGACCTAGATTGCGATTTATAAAGGACCGTTTTTGGATTGCGTAAACAACAACAGTAGGCTAGCCTAATTGTGCGATAGCGGGGATGCAGGGATGTGTTCCAAATGAAACAACTACAAGTGTGCTTGCTCTAGCTCCTCATCGGCACAGGGAACAGCTAGGAGAGTACCTTATAGTTGAAGACTCTTCTTTGAGTCATAAAAATGCAGTGAAATGTTTAGGAAATGTGCACGCTTTGGAGAGGTGTGTGGCCACTAGACACCAGTTAGTCCTTTCACTCAAACCCTTGTAAAAAAAAAGATATTCTTATGTTGCACCTTCCTCACATTTTCCAGGAATAGTCTTATGAGGTTAGTGAATGTATCCAGAGTATTTTCAGATTTCGTTATGAACAAATGCGGCAAAAAGTACAGTAAATGTTAAATGCACATAAAATCAGCAGTGTTATGTTTGGATTCAGTCTTGTGTCAGGTGAACTGTTGTGTACTTACCTTTGGTCTAATAATTTCACATTATCTCCACACTGTTCCCTTTCAATTGCTGCCATGGTTATGCATATGTGTGTTAATATTTTTCTATAAGAAACATTTAAATGTAGCCCTATTCATAAGTGAATTTTTCAAAATTCATAGTACTTCTTCAAATGGGGGGACCATTGCCACTTTTACGTATTAGTCAGAACGAGGAAACTCCGAAATGTTCGTCTTGCTAACTGGTTGAACACAGCACGTGTATAACTACAACCAGTTCGCAAGTCGGAAATGTCAGAGTTTCCTATTTCCGGCTACCATGTGAACAGAGCAATAGTCCCCCCATTTAAAGAAGTCATAAGAATTTGGAATAGATACATAAAGTGCTTATTATTTTACGCAAAAACAATCATCCAATAGCCCTGTAAAACTATTGAAGCTGTAATAAATACTGCCTGTTCTGGTGAACTGGTTATATTGGAAGGTTGAGGTTCTTCTAATCATTAAATGTAGGTTGTATAGTCAACTCTTGTGGCCCTGCTTAGCCTTAGCTCACCTAACTATAGTAGTATAAATCACATTCTGCACTAAGAAGGGGGGGTCAAACCTCTCCAAAATGTCACATTGTGTGAAATCTTTCTATGCCTTCTTATAACTTCTTAAAATAACATTATTTGATATAGACAAAAAAAAACACTATTGTGAGTTTATGTCCTTAATAAGACTGAATAGAGAAAGTATTCAACAATAGCATGCTGTTAATATCTGCGCTGTATGGTTATTTCTGATATATCACATGCCTTACTTTTATTTTCCTGCATAATTAAAATTTGGATTAATGTTGATTTAAATGTAATGTTTTTTGTCTTCCCTTCTCACCATCCTGCATCTCCATAGCCAATTGAATGCTGATGTTGTCTTTGGGGATTAACTCTCCATGGCATTGCAACACTGGTGTCCCAGTCGCAGCTCTAATGGCTTCACTGAGGTAGAGCCTCCGTCACACAGCAGCCATGTTGGCTCCCCAGGGGAAAGAGCAGGGCTCAGAGGGGATGGACACTGGAATCCTCAAGGGATGTCATCTGAATGCTGGAAACTCCTAAATGGGATAATTAAGTTTGTGTGACTCGTTTGTCTCTCTCTCGCGCTCTCATTCACTCACTCACTCATTACTCACTCGCTCACTCTGTTTTACAATGGTTCACATTCAATTTCCCTGATCTGTTCTGATGTTTTGAGTTGCTTGATGATTTCTGTGCAAGGTGCTGAAGTGAAGAGGGAGGGTTGCAATATATCTGAATACCTCCAGGGGTCCCTGTATTCCATGAGCTCGGACATGCAATATTCTGCTCTCTCAAACATCAACATAAGCAATGAATGACAGTGAACTGGACCAAAATATTTCATGGTGAGTTTAAAATCTCACAGGTGTATAAAGAAGAAGGGGCCAATAGAAATATAGCTGCATGCAAACTGAAGGACTCTACAATACAGCTTTACTGTGAGGAAAATGGGGTTGGATTTTTAGCCTGACTGAACCAGACTGAACACTGTGCTGTGCTCTCCATTGTTTCACTTCAAACAACAATGAAATGTACTGTAGAGCAACCAATTTGGATTCCAGGCAATTGGATCAGCTTACTTCAAAAGAAACACTCCAAACTAACACAGTGATAAAAACATTTCAGTAAGGGGCCAGTCAGTCAAGCTGTGAATGGGAAACAATTTAGTTTCAAGTGTAATGCAGCCTAAATCATGCAAATGTATATTTTTATACGTTGTGTGTAGGCTAGCAAAGAGCATCTGCTGCCTTGCGTCATCTAGGGACATCCATATTCCCTATTGATGATTGTCTGCATCATTTAAGAACAGCACAGCAACCACTCTGACTGCATCTATTGGCAGGATGGCATTTGCTCTCTGCTGCCTGCTAACATCTCACAGATTACAGAGAACACTGTAAATCCCTAAATGGGAACAATTCTGAAGTTTAAAACTGTGTACATCAGTCTATGGAACAGGGATAAAGAATGTGAGACATCAGTAGTGCATCCGACTGCTGGTGTAATCTGTCATATGATCACAAACATCACACATGCTGTTAGTTTAACCAATGTGTCAAACATAGAATTGGGAATTATAATACTAGAATGGGTATGAACCTTCTTATGATGGGATAAAAGTCAGACATTTTGGTCAGGGAGTTGGTCAACCATGATTTGGCAGTGCTGTGATAAGATATGGTGTAAAATAATGATTTATCTGCACTGTATGTTTATTCGCTAGCTAGCCAGACAGTTTCAGAGGAATGGTTCCAATAATATTTTTAATTAACTACCAATATGCCAACATTCTATTCAAACAATGCAGTCAATTGACAGTAAATATATTACACAATTTCTGATATATCACATGCCTTACTTTTATTTTCCTGCATAAATAAAATTAGGATTAATGTTGATTTAAATTGAATGTTTTTTGTCTTCCCTTCTCACCATCCTGCATCTCTTCTCAATCTGCCTAATTAAACTGGGAGAGGAACAACTTTAGACAGACCATTGTCATGACTCTCTTGTGAAGACATGAAGGATCAGGTTACAGTGGGTCCGCTCTACAGCGCCCTTTTTCAGCCTCAGAGGTGGAGAGGTGGAGAGGGCCGCTTGATACTCTGCTTCTGGGCTCTGTAGTATTGAGATTGGATGTGGGATTGTGGGACACAGAGAGAGACTTGGCAAAACTTTAACATCAAAAGGTTGAATGATGAAATAGTATTTCTATAAATCCGGACAGTTGGGTGCTCAGTGGGAAACCAAAGAACAATCCTGTCGAATTTGTTAATAATTTGTTATGTAACTAAAGAAGGTAGGACAACATAATGGTATCTCTTAATGTATATATTTCCCAGTTGTCAGAAGTCTTAACCAAGTCAGTGGCCACTCCCCCGTGAGCACAGACAGCACACGGCGTCATAGAATGCCCCCCTTTTCTACTCCAGTATAAAACCTTCCAACAAAATATTCATTAGACCAGAGAGCATGGAGCAGTAGCTAGATGTTGAAATGGTTGGCAATTTAAATAAAGACCAGTTACGTGCAGCGCCAGCTGAATACGTTACAAATGTTTGAGAAATCTACCACTCTATAGACCAAGCCGACTAAGGCGTGAGCCGGATGTTGCAAAATGGTTAAAACTATAACTCTACCAAAGGACAAGACCAGAGAACGTGGGGATCATCCCCATGCTGAAATGGTTAAGAAATCTACAAACTAAAGACCAATTATTCAGTCTGCAGCTGTTTAAGTACTTTAGTCTGGTAAACGCGACCGATCGAAAGACCGAATAGTACTCTGAAATATCCATTCTGGAGAACATTTCCTTGTCAAATGACCATTGGTAAGAAAGACCTTATGACTTCTGGGGAACGCAACCAGAGACTTTCTGTCGACTCTATCCAACAGACGGACCAGCGATCACAGAGAGGGAAAAGAAAGGAATACACTCGTAAATATGTAAATTGCAATTTATTTTTGAATGAGTGGCTGTTCATGTGCAAAAGGGTTAGCATTTCCATGAGTGTGGTTATTAACTGTATGTATGTGCCTTTCCCGCTCTTGACTTGTCCCCACCCGTTTCCTTTGTCTACCAAGCCGTCATATCGGGTTCCTCCCCTAAGGACGTTAGTATGTTAGTAACCAATGTATGACCTATTGTGTGTGTGTATGTAATTCTGTGTGATTTAGTTAGTTAGTAAATAAATAATTAAGCCAATTTGTATATCGCTGATTCATAATTTGTGCTAGGTTTCGTGCAGATATCCAAGGGTTTGCGACATTCAGAATATGACTGATGAGGTAATAATACATTAATAAGTGACCGTAATTGATAAGATATGAAAATATCTGAAGAGAGTTAAATTCGGGAAATATAACCTCTTTAAAAAACATTTTCCCATGGTGCCCCAACTTCCTAGTTAATTAATGTTTACATGATAAGTTTAATCACGTAATGATAATGACACAGAGAATTTATAGGATAATATAACAATCTTCACATTAATGAATAGAAAATCAAGGTCACGACACCATGTAAACTATCACGTAGAGTAGGCCAGAAAGCTAAACTGAAAAACCTAACATCTATCAAATAAAAAGATGGCGGAGCCGCAAAAGTACTTCTGTGCAAGGGTGTTAATTCACAGAGTGAATCCGGAAGAAAAACAACAGTACTGCCATCCAAAGTATCCATTATAGGGACAGCTTAAAAACAATGCTGCCCCATCAACAGCTCAATCCCAAAATGGCTACCCTTTGAACTGAAAGAGAGGCTCCTTTTGTAGGGGAAGCCTGTAACGACGGTCGTCAGGAATGGACCAAGGCGCAGCGGGTTGAGTGCTCATAATTAACTTTAATGAAAACACTACTACAAACAAAACAAAACGATGAAGACAGACTTGAAGGCACAAGACAGCAATTCAAGTGACAACCTCCCACAAATTACAAACACAAACACACCCTAATATATAGGACTCTCAATCAAAGGCAACTAGACAACACCTGCCTTCAATTGAGAGTCCACACCCCAATTAACTAAACATAGAAACAGACTAACTAGAAAGAACAAAGACTAACAGAGCAGTGACCAAAAACCCCGGAATACATAAATCAACTACCCTCTACATAATACCCAAACCCCGAACCACATAAACCAAATACCCTCTGCCACGTCCTGACCAGCCTACACTAACAAAATAACCCTCATACTAGTCAGAACGTGACATTACCCCCTCCCCCCAAAGGTGCAGACCCCGGATGCACCTCACACACAAAAAAACAACAACAACAAATAACCCCCAAAACACTAATAAATCCCCAACAGTACATGGGAGGGAAGGGAGGGTGGCCACCGTCACCGACGGTGTTCCTGCAACACCCCCCCTAACCCCAATACTCCCCCTCAGGAGGTGGCTCAGGAGCCGGACGCAGACCCCACTCCACCTCTGGCTCACTCCCCTCATAAACTGTCTCTACAGTGATGTCCCTCTCTGTCGACCCCGGACTGTAGGGTGACTCTAGGAGCTCTGGACTGTAGGGTGACTCTAGGAGCTCTGGACTGTTGGAAGACTCTAGGAGCTCTGGACTGTAGGAAGACTCTAGATGCTCTGGACTGTAGGAAGACTCTATGAGCTCTGGACTGTAGGAAGACTCTAGGAGCTCTGGACTGTAGGAAGACTCTAGGAGCTCTGGACTGTAGGAAGACTCTAGGAGCTCTGGACTGTAGGAAGACTCTAGGAGCTCTGGACTGTAGGAAGACTCACTTGGTTCTGGACTGTAGCCAGACTCACTCGGCTCTGAACAGTGGGCCGTCTCACCTGGTTCCGAACAGTGGGCCGTCTCTCTCCGGGGCACTGTCGCCGGAAGCTCTGGACGAGGCACTGTTGCCGGAAGTTCTGGACGAGGCACTGTTGCCGGAAGTTCTGGACGAGGCACTGTTGCCAGAAGTTCTGGACTGTAGCCAGACTCACTCGGCTCTGAACAGTGGGCCGTCTCACCTGGTTCCGAACAGTGGGCCGTCTCTCTTCGGGGCACTGTCGCCGGAAGCTCTGGTGCGTGGGGCTGGCTTAGGACGTGCCAGACTAAGGACACGCACCACATGGCTAGTACGAGGAACATGGACAGGACGTGCTGGACTGGGCTGATGCACTGAAGCCTGGTGCGTGGTGCTGGTAACGGAGGTACCATACTGGAGACACGCACCTTAGGGCTAGTGCGTGGAGCGGGAACAGGAGGTACTGGACTGGGCTGACACACTGGAAGCCTGGTGCGTGGTGCTGGTACTGGATATGCCAGCCTGGAAACACACACCTTAGGGCTAGTGCGTGGAGCGGGAACAGGACGTACTGGACTGGGCTGACGCACTGGAAGCCTAGTGCATGGTGCTGGTACTGGATATGCCAGACTGGAAACACACACCTTAGGGCTAGTGCGTGGAGCGGGAACAGGATGTACTGGACTGGGCTGACGCACTGGAAGCCTGGTGTGTGGTGCTGGTACTGGATATGCCAGCCTGGAAACACACACCTTAGGGCTAGTGCGTGGAGTGGGAACAGGACGTACTGGACTGGGCTGACGCACTGGAAGCCTGGTGCGTGGTGCTGGTACTGGATATGCCAGCTTTGAAACATACACCTTAGGGCTAGTGCGTGGAGCGGGAACATGATATATTGGACCGTGAAGGCGCACTGGCGGTCTCGAGCGCAGTACTGGCTCCACCCTTCCTGGCTGGATGCCCGCTTTCCCCTGACAAATGCGGGGCGCAGGTACTGTGCACACCGGCCTGTGAATACTAGGCCTCGACGCCGTGCACCTCACTCCAACGCACGGGACCTGACTAATACTAGGCTGCCCCCAATAAGCATGGGGATTTGGCTTGCGGCTCAATCCTGGCCCTGCCAAACTACCCGTGTGCCCCCCCAAAAAAAAATTCTAGGGGCTGCCTCTCCGGCTTGATAGCCAGTCGTGTTCCCCTGTAGCGTTCCCGGTCTTCGCTCCATTTTTTCCATGGGCCCTCTCCGGCCATAATCTGTTCCCATGTCCATTTCTCCCGTTGGTCCAACTCAAATTCCCTTTGCTCCACTAAGTCCACCTGTTGCTCCTTCCTCCGCTGCTTGGTCCGGATTTGGTGGGAGGTTCTGTAACGACGGTCGTCAGGAATGGACCAAGGCGCAGCGGGTTGAGTGCTCATAATTAACTTTAATGAAAACACTACTACAAACAAAACAAAACAAAACGATGGACGACGAAGACAGACTTGAAGGCACAAGACAGCAATTCAAGTGACAACCTCCCACAAATTACAAACACAAACACACCCTAATATATAGGACTCTCAATCAAAGGCAACTAGACAACACCTGCCTTCAATTGAGAGTCCACACCCCAATTAACTAAACATAGAAACAGACTAACTAGAAAGAACATAGACTAACAGAGCAGTGACCAAAAACCCCGGAATACATAAATCAACTACCCTCTACATAATACACAAACCCCGAACCACATAAACCAAATACCCTCTGCCACGTCCTGACCAGCCTACACTAACAAAATAACCCTCATACTGGTCAGAACGTGACAAAGCCCCTCCCATCAGAACATAATCAGCACTAATTAATTAATCAATTACCTATTCAAAGCCTACATTGTCCATTCAGCTAAACATACTAAAGTATATACATTGCAACACGTTTTTCATGACACAATATACCAATATAATATTTACAAAATCACAAAATGACAACATTTCAATATGGCCATTTACATTAACGAGCCATTCGAGACAGGCACTACAAAGTCAGCCCGATTGCCTTAGCTCGGGTCCTTAACCCAGCATACCCGGAAGCTACAGAGATGGCGAGAGGAACAGAACCAAACAAACAACGCGCTCATCCATAACATTGATAAGTATAATGAACGTTGCTTAAATTAAACATGAACACTTGTCTGTATATTCCTTATGTCACGATTGTCTTCAGTGAAAGAGGACCAATACGCAGCAGGTACGTGTATGCTCATTTTAAATGATTATTTATTTTCAAAAAACAACTGAATACAAAAATAACAAAACCACTAGAAACGAACGAATGACAACAAACAGTCTGGCAAAGCCTAAGCTCAACACAGAACAATCACCCACAAATCACAAACACAAACACACCCTTATATATGGGACTCTCAATCAAAGGCAGATAGACAACACCTGCCTTCAACTGAGAGTCCCAACCCCAATTAACCAACATAGAAACACACTCACCAGACTAGACATAGAAATACATAAACAGACTATAAACCAAAACCCCGGAAATACTAAATCAAACACCCCTTAAACAAACACACCACCCTGAACCACATAAAACAAATACCCTCTGTCACGCCCTGACCAAACTACAAAACAATTAACCTTATATACTGGCCAGGACGTGACACCTTATACCATAACCTGTTACTGACGGGAGGTAAGTGTGAAATGTATGTAGTAAGATAGGGACGTTAACTTGTGTGTCGACCCACATTGTTAACGTAGCTGATAACGGAGCAGGGAAGCACGAAAAATGTGTGTGTGTGTGTGTTAGTGTACCAAATGCTGCCCTCGGCCAGTGACAGACTTCTCCGTCACATGACCTTCCTCCTCTACGTTTTCTTTTCCTGCCTTGTGACGGACACAGAACCTGAAGGGCTGGAGCTCCAGATACCACCTGGTCACACGAGAATTCCGGTCCTTCATGGTTTGGATCCAGGTCAGGGCTCTGTGGTCTGTGAGCAGGTCAAATTCCCTCCCAAGAAGGTAGTAACGGAGGCTATCTAGGGCCCACCTTATAGCCAGGCACTCCTTCTCGATTGTCGAATACCTGGTTTCCCTGGGCAACAGCTTCCGTACAGCACTGGAAGCTCTTCTGCTGGCTCCCCTTGGGCCAGTACAGCTTCAAATCCCACAGCCGAAGTGTCCACCTGCACGAGAAACCTCTTCTGAAAATCAGGTGTCTGGAGAACAGGGAATGAGCACAGTTGATTTTCAGCATCATGAAGGCTTCCTCACACTCCTCAGTCCACTTCACAGGGTTACTGGCCACCCATAGAGGAGTTCGAATGGCAAGAAACCTGCCGATGCCTGAGGCACCTCCCTGTAAACTAAAAGCAGAAAGGGTAACCACTTATTCCAGTCTTTACCAGTGTCGGCCACAAACTTCCTCAGCAATTTCTTGAGCATTTCATTGAACCACTCTACGAGCCCATCCATTTGGGGATGGTAGGGAGTGGTCCTCAAGCCTTTAATGCCAAGCTGTTGGTGGAGTTGAACCATCAGTCGCGAAGTGAAGTTTGTCCCTTGGTCTGTCAGGATTTCATCTGGGATTCCTACACAAGAGAAGAGCTGAACAAGAGCACTGATTATTTTTGGAGTGGTTATGGAACGGAGTAGGAAGGCTTCTGGGAACCGGGTGGCATCGTCACAGATCACCAATATATACTTGTAACCTGCGCTACTCTTCTCCAAGGGTCCAACAATGTCCATTGTAATTATTTTGAATGGGGTAGATATCACTGGCAGTGAACATAGAGGAGCCCGGTCAGACCTACGGACAACACTGGTTTTCTGGCATGTGGGGCATGTTTTGCAGTATGCTTGTACATCAGTATACATGGAGGGCCAAAAGAAACGGGAGCCTAGCCTAAGATAGGTCTTATGTTGCCCTAGATGGCCTGCCCATAGAACTGTATGTGCAAGGTTGAGAACAAGTGGTATACATGTAGATGGCACCACTAACTTCCTGCTATCTGCTTCTGACCCAAGGTAGAGTATGTAGTTGTCTACTGTGTAAATTCCCCCACATGACGATTATCTGTCCCCAGCTAAGGCCTCGTCAAACAAACATTTCAAGGTTGCGTCAGACTTCTGCAGTGTAGCAACATTTTGTGGAACATCCCATTGCACCTCTAACCCAGACACATCAGCAACTGGTACAGGGATTCCCACATACTTCTCAAGGCGGCGTGACTTTCTGGGCCCTTTTGTTTCCCCCCTCGCACAGACTATCACACAAGTCAGGCAGAGGTTGTAAACCAGCTTTGTCCTGGGCACGAGTGACAACTGAGCATGACACATGAACATCAGACTGGCAAACTGACTGCTCATATAGCTGACCCCCCAAACTTCCCAACAGATCAGAGAGTACTGGCACATCCCTCCCCAAAATCATCTCAAAAGGCAGCTTCTCCATTACCCCAACTTTGAGGAGGTATTTCTGACCCTGAATCTCAACTGTGAGCTCAGCTGTGGGCTGCTGTGACTGGTCACCACGGATACATTGGATCAGTGTCTGGATCGACTCTTCCCCACTCTGTCTATTCTGGACACCATCCCCCTCTCTGGGCACATAACAGTAACCTGAGAGCTTGAATTTACGTAGTGGAGACATTGAAGCTTTGTGCCCCTGCTGTCGGCAGTAAAAACAGGTCAGACCCCTCCCATCAGAGCGAACTGCATGATCCCTTACCTCCCTCCTCCCAGACACATACCCCCCAGAATCACCTCCACAATCTCTGGCATCTCTGATGTCCCTTGTGTCTCTGAAACTTCTTGGAGCGGGTGCTGCAGATCGTGGTGGGCCCCCTTTACGTGCATTAAGGTACTGCAGTGCAAGCTTGGCTGCCATAAGCCCATCCTTGGGCTCGTGCTCTCGGACCCATGTTCGAATGTCGTGTGGTAGAACTTGCAGAAGTTGCTCGAGGATGATGACCTCACCGATCTCGTCCTGTGTCTTCTCCTCCGGTCGAACCCATCATCGGTAGAGACCCTTAAGGTGGTGGTACGTCTCTGTCGGCGACTCACCCGATGCCGCTCTGAAGTGTTGATGGTAGGTCTCTGGGGAGATGTCAAACTTCACCAGCAGCGCTTCCTTCAAGCTCTTGTAGGTGTTGGACAACATCTCATCCACTGCTGTGTAAGCCTCTAAGTCCTTGCCCGTGAGCAATGGGACAAGCCTGCAGGCCCACTCTACCTCCGGCCACTGCCACGTCTTGGCCATTCACTCAAACCTCAGCAAGTAGTTTTCAATGTCCTCCCCCTGCTGGTATGAGGGCATCTTTGGCTCCTTCCTCAGGAATGCTGGAAGATGGACGTTAACACTGCTGGACTGGTCTCCTGGTGCTGGGGCTGGCCTCATCACTGCTTGGGGATCCTGCTGGGGAGTTGAAGTCCCTCCTTTGTCGTCCTGGTGTTGGCAGACCCAATCTTGGCTCTCACTCACGAGTTCTGCTTGGTGAGAAGCTGTGAGGATAGATTGGCGTAGGCCCCAGAACTCCTGCTTGAGGTCTTTGTCCCTCCTCTCAAGGCAGGTGAAAAGTTGCTGGAAAAGGGCTACCATGGTTGGGTGTAATTCTGGTCCCCCAACTGCTCCTTCAGTCAGCTGGTATTTTATGACTGTATCTGCTGGTTCAACCGGTAGCTCAAGTGGTTCTGATTGTGTTTGGCCCCTTGGTTGGGCTCCTAGTTTCTCATAATTGACCTCTTCTTCACCAGACGATTCCATGGTATTCCACCCCATTTCAACTTCAGGTACCTTTTCTGACAGTTGATGCTGCTGCTGAGAACGCAATCCTGTACGCATTCCTTTACCTCTCTTGTTGGAATTCACTGATTTGCGGTGTGCCATCCCACCGCTGCCACCATATATCACGTAGAGTAGGCCAGAAGTCCATTGCAGGTTCTCTTGAATAGGGTAGAGATCACTGGCAGAGAACATAGAGGAGCCCGGTCAGACCTGCAGACAGCACTAATACATTGATAAGTGACCGTAATCGATAAGATATGAAAATATGTGAAGAGAGTTAAATTTGGGAAATAGAAACTCTTTAAACAACATTTTCCCATGGTGCCCCAACTTCCTAGTTAATTAATGTTTACATGATTAGTTTCATCACGTAATGATAATGACACTGAGAATTTCTATGACAATATAACAATCTTCACATTAATGAATAGAAAACCAAGGTCACAACACCACGTAAACAATCAGTCACAACAATTTACTTGGATGAGGTGAATTTCCCCCTTGCTATGTAAGAACTTTTAGCATCTGGAAAAAGGTTATATAAATCAGAACACACTATGTCAAAGACACACTCAGTGCTTAATTGACTCAATTTCATTTGAGTTGCCTCTTCGTTAATTCTCTAGCCCCCCTCTCCCTCACTTTTTGTTCCGGCACCTCCCGATTTACAAATTAAGCACTTGATACACTAACACGTCACTCACAGGGTAAAATATATCATCCTTGGTTTACGCATGAATTGTCTGAGAAATTACAGGAAATACATTTTTCTTGGGTTAAAATTTAGCTTGGGCTAAAGGCTAGACTGACTGATTTTATGTCTGATTGGCAGTCCTTCAGATATTTCAGATATAGATGTCTATCTCTGGTTAGAAAAGCAAAATCAACATATTTCTTGAATTGTGTATCTGAGAGTGGTGGTAATCCAGATAACTTTTGGAAAGAGGTCAAATCTTTTAAACAACTCCACCCCCTCGTTACCCCAGCAGGTTTTGACAGCCTCTGGTGCCATACCAGACAACATTTTAATTTGTGTTTTTCTTTTTTACGATTTTGCTTCAGTTGGCCACCTGTTTGAAAGGAAAGTTTTTAAAAATTCAGGTCATTCCACTAGAGGGAGTCCTTTAGTCACCTCAGAACAGATTGAAGAAAATGACGCTCTAAAAGACTCACATACTTTATTTTCATTTCAAGCATTTGATTTCTATGATGCATTGAGTGCCTTGCCAAAGTATGATGTTAAAAAAAATCCATAGGGGCTAATTCACTTGATCTCTTCTTACCAGTGGTGTAAAGTACTTAAGTAAAAATACTTTATGTAAAAGTACTAGTTAAGTATTTTTTTGACTATCTGTACTTTACTTTGACTTCACATTATTCCAAAATAAAATAATGTACTTTTTACTCCATACAGTTTCCCTGAAACCCAAAAGTACTCGTTACATTTTGAATGCTTAGCAGCAGAGGGAAATGGTCCAATTCACACACTTATCAAGAGAACATCCCTGGTCATCCTCACTCCCTGTGATCTGGTGGACTCACTAAAGACAAACGCTTTATTTGTAAATGATGTCTGAGTGTTGGAGCGTGCCCTTGGCTACCCATAAATAAAAAAACAAGAAAATTGTCTGGTTGGCTTGATATAAGAAATGAATTATACTTTTGATACTTAAGTATATTTTAGCAATTACATTTACTTTGATACTTACCTATATTTAAAACAAAATACTTTTAGACTTGTACTCAAGTAGGATTTTACTGGGTAACTTTCACTTTTACTTGAGTCATTTTCTATTAAGGTATCTTTACTTTTATTCAAGTATGACAATTGAGTACTTTTTCCACCAATGCTTCTTACTGTAGCTCTCTGCCCCACTTATTGCAGAACCATTGACCTATATTTTTTACTTGACTATTGTTTCTGGTGTTTTCCCTAAGATCTGGAAAGTGGCACATGTCCTCCCCTACATAAAGGAGGAGATCCTTCTGACTTAGGTTACTACCGTCCAGTTTACAAATTATCCTTCTTTTCAAAAGTTTTAGAATCCCTGACCAACTCACAGCTAAGAACTTTTTTACTTCTCACTCTATTCTTAATGTGCACCGATCCGGTTTTAGACCTAGACATAATCAAAATAAATCAAAGTTTATTGGTCATGTACCCAGACTTGTGACTATTTTCAGGAAACTAGGCGTATGTCACGCGTCACTACTTCACAGGAGAGCCATTTGAATGTAAACTTAGTTTTTTAATCAAAACTTTCATGTGCCTTCATAACAAACGTGTATGCAATCTGTAAATAGGAATACAATTGTTAAATTACAAGCCTAGTTGGTTTACCACGGAAAAAGGGAGCAACCTTCCCACTAGCCATGATTGGCTGAGATAATGAGTGGGCTGGACATGCCGAGAGATGAGTTCAGATTGGTCTGCCATGTAACACATTTCTGTCTATTTGAGCTGGTCAGTATGTATAGGTAATCCTGTCTAATGTAGCTTTTTTCTAAATATATTGCGTAGTAGGACTGCATAAGTGTTGCTCTCCAGTTTCTGGAGGACCGAGTTTTGAAATAAGTAGAATTACAGTATGATAGCAAAGGAGATGGAGAAAACACCTGTCTTCGGATTACATCTTCAAACTAAGGGCAACTATGGCATTCGTGACAGAGAGGGAGGAGCGTCCATCCATGTATACAGGTAAGATAGTCTAGCTAGCTACATTTTCAGATATTCCACATTTCTAATTTTGTCAAAGTCATTTTCATTTCAAGTTAAAGTGTACTGTTGGCTAGCTAACGTTAGCTGGCTGGCTCGCTAGCTAACGTTACGTGCATGATCCGTGTAGTAATATTATTTGGATCTCAGAGCCATTTGCTTGGCTAGTTATAGCCTAATGTTAGCTAGCTAACATTGAACCTGGTTGGTTAGCTACCTGCAGATTCATGCAGTTGAGATTATGGTTCATTGTTTAGCTAGCTAGCTAGAATCTACTATACAAGTAAGCATTTCAATTTTCAAAAATTTCTACAAACCTGTTTTTGCTTTGTCATTATGGGGTATTGTGCATAAATTAATGAGAATTTTTTGGGGTCAATTTTAGAATAAGGCTGTAACGTTACAAAATGTGGAAAAAGTCAAGGGGTCTGAATACTTTCCGAACGCACTGTAAATATAGCTTGTTCTCTAATTCTTGCAATAATGTTTCAGATGAACGACAACCAGTGCCTTCAGAAAGTATTCATACCCCTTGACTTATTCCACATTTAGACAGTCTTGCCATAGATTTAAGTAAAAACTGTAACTATGCCACTCTGGAACATTCAATGTTATCTTAGTAAGAAACTCCAGTCTATATTTGGCCTTGTGTTTAAGGTTCATGTCCTGCTGAAAAGTAAATTTGTCTTCCAGTGACTGTTGGAAAGCAGACTGAAACAGGTTTTTCTCTAGGATTTTGTCTGTGCTTACACTACATGGCCAAAAGTATGTGGACAAGTGGTCATCGAACATCTCATTCCAAAATCATGGGCATTGATATGGAGTTGGTCCCCTCCGTTTAACACAAACGCTCTACAACAAAGCTTTCTTAGTGTCCAACGAGCTTTCTCTGCCCTTAACCTTGTTCTGAACACCTCCAAAACAAAGCTCAAAACAAAGGTGGTTTGGTAAGACGAATGCCCCTCTCCCCACAGGTGTGATTACTACCTCTTAGGATTTAGAGCTTGAGGTAGTCACCTCATGCAACTACTTGGGAGTATGGCTAGATGGTAAACTGTCCTTCTCTCAGCTGCAGGCTAAAGTTAAATCTAGACTTGGTTTCCTCTATTGTAATCCCTCCTCTTTCACTCCAGCTGCCAAACTAACTCTGATTCAGATGACCATCCTACCCATGCTAGATCAAGGAGAAGTAATTTATAGATGGGCAGGAAAGGGTCCACTCGAGCGGCTAGATGTTCTTTACCATTCGGCCATCAGATTTGCCACCAATGCTCCTTATAGGACACATCACTACACTCTATACTCCTCTGTAAACTGGTCAACTCTGTATACCCGTCACAAGACTCACTGGTTAATGCTTATTTATAAAACCCTCTTAGGCCTCACTCCCCCCTATCTGAGATATCTACTGCAGCCCTCATCCTCCACATACAACACCCGTTCTGCCAGTCACATTCTGTTAAAGGTCCCCAAAGCACACACATCCCTGGGTCACTCGTCTTTTCAGTTTGCTGCAGCTAGCGACTTGAACAAGCTGCAACAAACACTCAAACTGGACAGTTTTATCTCAATCTCTTCATTCAAAGACTCAATCATGAACACTCTTACTGACAGCTGTGGCTGCTTTGCGCAATGTATTTTTGTGTCTACCTTCTTCCCTTTGTGCTGTTGTCTGTGCCCAATAATGTTTGAACCATGTTTTGTGCTGCTACCATGTTGTGCTGCTGCCATGTTGTGTTGCTACCTTGTTGTTGTCATGTTGTGTTGCTACCATGCTGTGTTGTCATGTGTCGCTGCCTTGTTATGTTGTTGTCTTAGGTCTCTCTTTAGGTTGTGTTGTATCTCTTGTCGTGATGTCTGTTTTGTCCTCCCAGCATAGGACCTTTTGGAAATAAGAATTTGTTCTTAACTGACTTGCCTAGTTAAATAAAGGTTAAATTAAATTAAAATAAAAGATGTTGGAAGATTGCTGCAGGGACTTGATTCCATTCAGCCACAAGAGCATTGGTGAGGTTGGGCACTGATGTTGGGTGATTAGGCCTGGCTCACAGTCAGTGTTCCAATTCATTCCAAAGGTGTTCAATAGGGTTAAGGCCTGGGCTTCGAAGCACAGAATTGTCTAGAATGTCATTGTATGCTGTAGCATTTAGATTTCGATTCACTGGAACTAAGGGGCCAAGCCCGAACCATGAAAAACAGCCCCAGACCACTATTCCTCCTCCACCAAACTTTACAGTTGGCACTATGCATTGGGACAGTTCTTGTGCTAATGTTGCTTCCAGAGGCAGTTTGGAACTCGGTAGTGAGTGTTGCAACCAAGGACACACAATTTTTACACGCTACACGCTTCAGCACTTAGTGGTCCCGTTCTGTGAGCTTGTGTGGCCTACCACTTCTAGGCTAAACCGTTGTTGCTCCTACATGTTTCCACTTCACAATAACAGCACTTACAGTTGACTGGGACAGCTCTAGCAGGGCAGAAATTTTAGAACTGACTTGGAAAGGTAACATCCTATGGTAACATAGGTAACATCCTATGCCATGTTGAAAGTCACTGAGCTCTTCAGTAGGGGCCATTCTACTGCCAATGTTCGGCTATGGAGATTGCATGTTTGTGTGCTCGATTTTATACATCCTGCTAGCAACTGGTGTGGCTGAAATAACCAAATCCACTCATTTGAAGGGGTGTAGCTCTATTCCTTTTATTTCTATCCTAGATAACTCCCTAGTCCTTGCAGATGACAAACATAATTCATTTCTTTGCCACATGTTTTACAGTTTTACTTTAGTGCCTTAAAGCAAACAGGATGCATGTTTTGGAAGATGTTTAATTCTGTACAGGTTTTCCCTATTTTCACTCTGTCATTTAGGTTAGTATTGTGGAGTAACTTCAATGTTGTTGATCCATACTCAGTTTTCTCCTATCCTAAGTTACACCATCCAAAACGTAATCAATAAGTTCAACATGCTCAAAGGGATATTCAATGTCTGGTTTTTAAAATGTTTTGCTCATCTACCAATAGGTTCCCTTCTTTACAAGTGAAACCCTATTGGAAACCCTGTATGTGTGGGATACAGAGATGAGGTAGTCCTTCAAAAATCATGTTAAACACTATTATTGAACAAAGAGTGAGTCCATGCAAGTTATTATGTGACTTGTAAGCACATTTTTACTCCTGAACTTATTAGGCTTGCCATAACAAAGGCGTTGTATACTTATTGACTCAAGACATTTCAGCTTTTCTTTTTTATTAATTTGTCAATTTGACATTATAGGGTATTATGTGTAGGCCAGTGGCACAAAATCTCAATTAAATAAATGTTTAATTCAGGCTGTAACACAACAAAATGTAAAAAAAAGTCAAGGCGTGTGAATACTTTCTGAAGGCACTGTATTTATTGATTGAATGGTTCTCCCATCGATCGGGATTGACGTTTAAAAAACATACTGATGAGCTAGTTATTATTATTTCTTTTTTAAATAGATTTTGCCTCTCCCTAAACAGCAGGAAGCAGATTTTACAGTCAACTTTCTTGACAGTTCTTGACACCATTTACACAGAATGCAACAGTCACTAGTCTTAAACATTTGGATGCGGTCTCCCACCGCAGCCTTTGTTTTATCACAGGTGACAGTTTTATTTATTTATTTTTGTAACTTTTACCCCTTTTTTTCTTCCCAATTTCGTGGTATCCAATGGGTAGTTACAGTCTTGTCTCATCGCTGCAACTCCCGTACGGACTCAGGAGAGGTGACGGTCGAGAGCCATAATTCATCTGAAACACGACCCAACCAAGTCGCACTGCATCTTGGCACAATGCCTGCTTAACCCAGAAGCCAGCCACACCAATATGTCGGAGGAAACACCGTACACCTGGCGACCGTGTCAGCGGGCAATGCGCCTGGCCCGCCACAGGAGTCGCTAGAGCGCGATGGAACAAGGACATCCCTGCCGGCCAAACCCTCCCCTAATGACGCTGGGCCAATTGTGCTCCGCTCCATGGGTCTCCCGGTCGCGGCCGGCTGCAACAGAGCCTGGACTCAAACCAGTGGCACAGCTACTGCTAAGCAGTGCCTTAGACCACTGCACCACTCGGGAGGACAGGGGACAGTTTTAATACGCATCACTGTGCCCTGTATCAAATGGTTGGCTGGTCCTCATTATTCCCCTATATCACATGAGTTACATGTTGGTTAACTCTTGAGGTTCCTAGTGTCTCCAACGAATTAGATAAATCCACCTTCAGTTTTAATGCCCACCATTTTTTTAATAACCTGCAGAACTCCCTGTGTCTTGTTTCCCTAGTGGCACTAGGGCAGTTTAGGAGTCTAATGCTGAACTTGTTAAATGACAATTGCACTTGTTTTGATTAAATGTTAACCTTTATTCTGGTATTGAAATTGTAGTTTTTCTTTATTGTAACCGGTAGTTTTTAATTATTTCTTTATTGTAATGTTTGTGCTTAATTAGTTTAATATGATGTCCTCAGGGCACCTTAAAAAAGGAGTCCCTGGTCTCATTGGGCTCTCTTGATTAAATCAAAGTTAAATAAAAATGGCAGCCATGGCAGATAGATCTGAGAATTGTGTGTCATCAGAAGGTCAAATGAGCTGTTTGTCCCATCAGCAGGTAATACACATCACATACAGAACCAAATGACTCTGCCTGTCACTCATCCTCTCATCTGTCTTAGATTTATTTTAACTCCATCGACGCATAAAACTGCAGTGCACAGAACTCTAAGAGGTTGGATAAATATTTGATGAATCTTTTAAAGGGGCATAAACTCCTAAGGAGTAGCTCAATAGACATATCACATTAGATTTAAAAGCTATGTTGACATTGATATTATATGACAGCAATCTTTACTGGTCTTTAGTTTTATCCACCAAATCAACAAGAACTGTATCCCTTAACCTCATACCATGCACTGGAGAGTGGTTATATAATTGTAAAGATTCTATATTTGAGATCTTCCTAATAAGCTTCCTCCTTGGGAATAGAATATAATATTTTTCACATGCTCATACATTTTACACAAACACCTAAACAACAACTTGCCACCTAGACATTGACAGCAGACATTCAATAAGAGATAGCCTACATATATCCTTTCATTTTCAAAGCTACAGTTCAATATGAATTCCATGTAGTTCCATGTAGAATCCTCTGTGTAAATGCTTCTACAAGGAACCAAAAAGGGTCCTACCTGGAACCAAAAAGGGTTCTTCAAAGGGTTCTCCTGTGGGGACTGCCGAAAAATCCTTTTGGGTTTTAGATAGCACCTTTTTTTCTAAGAGTGTGCCGTATGGTAGGCTACTGTAGTTGATGCTTGTGATAAGGATTACCTGTGCTGCATTTAGAGCTTTACATGCCATTGATTGTGAATAAGGCTCTGAATTTAAATAATGTGTTCCACTGCTGATTGGATAGAGCTGAGACGACCGTGTCATAGATTGTAGCATCACGGTGATATGATTGCTTTCCTTTGATGTCTTCAAATACTATACGCTCTTGATCCCTGGAAGCATGGCTGGTAATGTATTTTTTTAATGAAATGCAATCTCCCTGCAATTTAGTGCTCACATAAGAGAGACACGTTTTGCACTTGTTTTCCAACATAACCAGTATTTCCTACACATAAAGTTTGTCTGAACCATTTTTCTATTTGTGCCTACCCAGCAGAATGCTTCAGCAGAGTCATTCAGTGGTATGTTGATGAGATCTTTCTGCTGTGCCAGCTCTCCTTGACACCATCCTTGACATTTCTGTTCTGTCTTCAGGAAGCATCCATTTTTACTGGGTTGATCGCTTCATTCCCCTGACATTAAATATCCTCTCATAAAGTGTGGTACAAGTGGTTCTATACACTCTTAGAAAAAAGGTTTCCAAAAGGGTTCTTTCTCTGTCCCCATTTTTGGTTCCAGGTAGAACTCTTTTGGGTTCCATTTAGAACCCTCTGTGTGAAAGGTTGGTTCTACATGGAACCAAAAAGGGTTCTTTAAAGGGTTCTCCTATGGGGACAGACGAGGAACCTTTTTAGGTTCTAGATAGGACCTTTTTTTCTAAGACAGTAGTTCAGCCTCTTCTACAGGGCATTGCTCAAAGCCACTTCTAGCAGAGAACAGTTGACCTATAGCTTTATAATACAAATACAAACAAAGTTATAGCATATCGCACACACATAACCCAAAGAGCACATAACATTCTGAGAACCATGTGTTTCTTGAGCTTGGTGAGAGCGTGGTTGTCCTATGGTTATTTTGCATACAACCTTCCCACAATGTTCTGGGAATGATGCAGGATAGTTGCTTGGCTTTGGAACATTCTCAGTACATTTAAGTTATTTTCTTGGTATTTCATTACTTTAACAGAACGTTTAACAGAACAATTTTTGGTAATGTTGTAGGAACGTCCTCCAACTGGTTTGGCATTGGGAATGTTCTTAAATAGTTCAGAGAACGTTAAGAAATAACATTCTTCTGTGGAAATGTCATTACTTCAGCATAACGTTTTCTCCAAGTTTCCTCATGATTATATTTAAAGTCATGTCCGAAGAACATTACGAAAACTTTCCATAAAAAACACAAGAAAACATTAGTAATGTTCAAGGATTATTTAAAAACATACATTCCGTTCTCAGCAGCAACAAAACTCTCTCTATCCTCTATCTTGTTAAGTGTGTTCAGGTGTGTTGGCCACGCCCACTAACTGGCCACACCTGATCTTAATGAGTGCTTGTTTCCTTTGAAATGGGGTATTTTTAAATAGACTAAAAGTAACAGCTTTGTATGAGTTAAAAAACATTGCATGCTAACTCCATCCTGGTGGCGCAGTGGATTAATTCATTGGATAGAGAAGAAATTATCATAGGTTAAAATCTAACTGATGCCATGCCACAATAAAAAATAAATGTGTTTGCATGATTCATGCCTAAGCAAATTAATTTCTGTGTCCTATCTGTGCTTGGAGTTCAAAACAGTTCACCTAAGCTATCAGTCTTATTGAAACATTTAGTAAATGATTTAAGGATGTTATTCAAAAACCTCTAAATAACGTGTAATTTTCATATTCAGAATGTTAATAAAACCTTCCTGAAAACTTTCAGGGAACCATAATAAAACATTCTCAGAACCTCCCTGCAACCTAAAAATGAGTGTTCCCAGAACAGGTGAAATGTTCACTTCCGTTCTAAGAACCTTTCAAACAACTTTTACTGATCAGGAAAAAAACAATGGGAAACCAAAAACGTACGTTCCCACAACTTCCAAGGAACCAAATGGGCTAGCTGGGATACACACTCTGTAGTCAAAATATGTGATTAAACTCACTCTTGAACATTGATAAGGGATTTCTAATTAAAATGTGAGGTGAATGGGCAAATGAAGCCCTAACATTACATTACATTTCTACACATCCACAGGGCAGCTCCATGAAATCAGGCGGTAATTGAGATAGCATGGGAGAAACCATGAAAACCCATTTCCTGTTGTCCTTATCTGTTCTGTATTGGGTAGATGAAGCAGGTTAACAGGGAAACATATCCGCTGCCAGCAGTATGTTTATATCACAGAGGCCATCGCAGGGCACCAACATCTGTCTGTCTGCGGGGCTTTCCCAGGGATGGATGGGCAGGTGTTCTTATCTCCCACCCCACTGGCTTGACTTCATTCATTTGATCCTGTATTCACCTCAGTCTGATACATTGGCTCACAGTGTCATACTGGAGATTCAAAATAGGCAGAAGGCAGTCTGATCTCGCACTTCTCCTAAGATTAAATGTGAATTAAATGTTCCAATGTTTCAGTGTTTGCATCCACAACACATTGATTTCTTTTCACATATGTTATGAAGCTAGTAGATCTTTTGTGATTTGTCTTATTTTGGTCATCATGATATGAGGGAGTCAAGGCCAAAGAGGATTGGCTGTTATTTAGTACCTGGAGACTGAATCATCTTCACAAGGTTAAGGGGCAGAGGTCAGAGGTCACTTTTCAAAGCAATACCTTTTCCTAATCATCTATGACATTTTCATTTGCTAGAGCTGGTGATGGTTTCTGTTGCTATCAAATATGATGTTGTATTTGAAAGGGAGGTGTGAGGGGAATGTACAATAAGGGAACCAACTGCCAGACAGACAGTCATGTCAAGCAGATGCTTCCACAACAGCAGCAAGGCTGTTCCTTCTTCTTGAAGGTAATTTCTAAACTCCTAACACCGCTCTCTCTCTCTCTCTCTCTCTCTCTCTCTCTCTCTCTCTCTCAATCATCTCTGACCCGTTGCTCTGAATGTTCTCTGTTAGTTACACAGCGGATAACGAGGATCTCTCAGGTAATAAGGTAGAAGGAACCAGCGTGAGATAAGATGGAAGGATAAGGGCAGCACAGTTGTTCCTGTGGCTTTATGTGCAAATGCCATCTGGGTGAGAGCTGTGACGGAATTAACGCTGACAGTGGTGCGATAGTGTGTGCGTCTGTCCCTCTCACACAATCTGTCCCCTGACAACAACACCACCACCACCTCTCTCTCCCTCTCTTAAGAAACCTGCAGTCTTCTTTGCTTATTTATGAGAGCATAGCGACAGGGTCTGGGCCGGGGTGTTCATGACGGCATCAGTCTTCAGCCCTCCCTCAGCCTCCACACCGCGCTCATCGATTTTTGCCCCTCGCCATCGACACGCTCCATCAATCAATACGGTAACAAGTCTTCATTTATACTTGAGAAATGCACTGTTTCCAGCTCACTGGCCCCAAAACTTCTGATGCTGTCAGAAGATATGGGGACTCAGAGTCACACCACAACTAGCAGATTTGACAGACATAATACAGACATAATACACTATTTCAAGTCAATCTGACTAGTTAAAATTAAATGAACACTGCTCAATAAACATGAATATCTTTTTTAAAGAATTAAGTCAAATGTGCCATTATTTCCATACCTCACATGTGTTGAGTACTCCTGTCAATAGTGTGCTCTCTCTCGCTGACATGTACTTTAATGTTTTTCCTTTATTTAACCAAGTAAGTCATAATATTCGAATACATTTTTACCTAGCACCACACAACATGTAAAGTATGTTGTAAAATATGATTGGCATCCAGGCTATTCTATGTGCAGCGCAATCTCTTTTCCCGTATCTCACAACAATGAGCTGTACATGAAACTGAAAATGTCTGAGTGATGGTAATGTTGATTTGTTTGTTTGTTATGTATAAGGTTGTAGAAAATAATTTCCTCCTCTGAGGACAATAAACTATTGTATTACTTTCTATTCTATATTATTTCATTTCCATCTAGCCAAGGCCAGTTGATTAATATGGTTTATTCAAGAACATCTCAGTGCAATTTGTATTAATTAAACCCTTATCATTCCTTTGGTCCTGGCTCTCTGTGAACACCGCATGCTAACACCCTGCCTGGCTGCCATTCTCATTAGATCCAGCACAGTCAATTACAGGGTGTTAGTAGAGCTAAGAGCTGACCCCACCAGAGCCGGAGGGATTACCATGGCAACCAGGTAGACTAGACTGTAGCGAGCTAATGATGGAAAGGACCCACACTGACTTCTGACAATCAACCTTGTTTAAGTAAATGAGTAGTAGATTGTATGACTGAAATGTCAATTGTTTTTCGATGAGATGAATTGAATCATTGATTGTGATGTGGATTAGTGTCTGTTTACGTGTCTGCATGTGTAATGTATGCATATGTGTTTTTCAAAGTGTAGTGGGTATTAATTGCATGCCTTACTATTGATGACTAGCAGCAGCCCCAAGGCAATAAACATGTCCCCTTCATGTAATGGACAACACATACTACAGTCGGCCTACATGTCTGTCAAGTATTGTCTTGGGTTATTCAGCTCAGATAAATATTAATAGCGCTACTGATAATATTCCTAGAATCTCATATGACTGTGTCATATGATATCAAATCAAAATGTATTTGTCACATGCTTCGTAACCAACAGGTGGAGACTAACAGTGACATGCTTACTGGCCCTTCCCAACAATGCAGAGAGAAAAACAGAAACAAATAATAGAAAGATAATAACACGAGGAATGGATCACAATGAGTAAGGATAACTTGGTTATATAATGAGTAAGGATAACTTGGTTATATAAACAGTAAGGATAATTTGGTTATATAATGAGTAAGGATAACTTGGTTATATAAACAGTAAGGATAACTTGGTTATATAATGAGTAAGGATAACTTGGTTATATAAACAGTAAGGATAACTTGGTTATATAATGAGTAAGGATAACTTGGTTATATAAACAGTAAGGATAACTTGGTTATATAATGAGTAAGGATAACTTGGTTATATAATGAGTAAGGATAACTTGGTTATATAATGAGTAAGGATAACTTGGTTATATAATGAGTAAGGATAACTTGGTTATATAATGAGTAAGGATAACTTGGTTATATAAACAGTAAGGATAACTTGGTTATATAATGAGTAAGGATAACTTGGTTATATAAACAGTAAGGATAACTTGGTTATATAAACAGTAAGGATAACTTGGTTATATAATGAGTAAGGATAACTTGGTTATATAAACAGTAGGGATAACTTGGTTATATAATGAGTAAGGATAACTTGGTTATATAAACAGTAAGGATAACTTGGTTATATAAACAGTAAGGATAACTTGGTTATATAATGAGTAAGGATAACTTCGTTATATAATGAGTAAGGATAACTTGGTTATATAATGAGTAAGGATAACTTGGTTATATAAACAGTAAGGATAACTTGGTTATATAATGAGTAAGGATAACTTGGTTATATAAACAGTAAGGATAACTTGGTTATATAAACAGTAAGGATAACTTGGTTATATAATGAGTAAGGATAACTTGGTTATATAATGAGTAAGGATAACTTGGTTATATAATGAGTAAGGATAACTTGGTTATATAAACAGTAAGGATAACTTGGTTATATAATGAGTAAGGATAACTTGGTTATATAATGAGTAAGGATAACTTGGTTATATAATGAGTAAGGATAACTTGGTTATATAAACAGTAAGGATAACTTGGTTATATAATGAGTAAGGATAACTTGGTTATATAAACAGTAAGGATAACTTGGTTATATAATGAGTAAGGATAACTTGGTTATATAATGAGTAAGGATAACTTGGTTATATAATGAGTAAGGATAACTTGGTTATATAATGAGTAAGGATAACTTGGTTATATAATGAGTAAGGATAACTTGGTTATATAATGAGTAAGGATAACTTGGTTATATAACAGTAAGGATAACTTGGTTATATAATGAGTAAGGATAACTTGGTTATATAATGAGTAAGGATAACTTGGTTATATAAACAGTAAGGATAACTTGGTTATATAAACAGTAAGGATAACTTGGTTATATAATGAGTAAGGATAACTTGGTTATATAATGAGTAAGGATAACTTGGTTATATAAACAGTAAGGATAACTTGGTTATATAAACAGTAAGGATAACTTGGTTATATAATGAGTAAGGATAACTTGGTTATATAAACAGTAAGGATAACTTGGTTATATAAACAGTAAGGATAACTTGGTTATATAAACAGTAAGGATAACTTGGTTATATAATGAGTAAGGATAACTTGGTTATATAAACAGTAAGGATAACTTGGTTATATAAACAGTAAGGATAACTTGGTTATATAATGAGTAAGGATAACTTGGTTATATAATGAGTAAGGATAACTTGGTTATATAATGAGTAAGGATAACTTGGTTATATAACAGTAAGGATAACTTGGTTATATAATGAGTAAGGATAACTTGGTTATATAATGAGTAAGGATAACTTGGTTATATAATGAGTAAGGATAACTTGGTTATATAAACAGTAAGGATAACTTGGTTATATAATGAGTAAGGATAACTTGGTTATATAAACAGTAAGGATAACTTGGTTATATAATGAGTAAGGATAACTTGGTTATATAATGAGTAAGGATAACTTGGTTATATAATGAGTAAGGATAACTTGGTTATATAATGAGTAAGGATAACTTGGTTATATAATGAGTAAGGATAACTTGGTTATATAAACAGTAAGGATAACTTGGTTATATAATGAGTAAGGATAACTTGGTTATATAAACAGTAGGGATAACTTGGTTATATAATGAGTAAGGATAACTTGGTTATATAATGAGTAAGGATAACTTGGTTATATAATGAGTAAGGATAACTTGGTTATATAATGAGTAAGGATAACTTGGTTATATAATGAGTAAGGATAACTTGGTTATATAAACAGTAAGGATAACTTGGTTATATAATGAGTAAGGATAACTTGGTTATATAAACAGTAAGGATAACTTGGTTATATAAACAGTAAGGATAACTTGGTTATATAATGAGTAAGGATAACTTGGTTATATAATGAGTAAGGATAACTTGGTTATATAATGAGTAAGGATAACTTGGTTATATAATGAGTAAGGATAACTTGGTTATATAATGAGTAAGGATAACTTGGTTATATAAACAGTAGGGATAACTTGGTTATATAATGAGTAAGGATAACTTGGTTATATAAACAGTAAGGATAACTTGGTTATATAAACAGTAAGGATAACTTGGTTATATAAACAGGGTACCAGTACTGAGTGGATGTGCAGGGGTACGAGGTACTGTAGATATGTATAGGTAGGGGTTAAGTCACTAGGCAACAGGATAAATATTAAGCAGGAGCAGCAGTGTATGTGATGAGTCAAAAGACTTAGTGCAGATAGTCTGGGTAGCTATTTGTTAACTATTTAGTAGTCTTATGGCTTGGGGATAGAAGCTGTTTAGGGTCCTGTTGGTTCCAGACTTGGTCCATTGGTACCCTTGCCGTGCAGTAGCAGAGAGAATAGTCTATGTATGACCTAGGTGGCTGGAGTCTTTTGAGGGCCTACCTCTGACACCACCTGGTATAGAGGTCCTGGATGGATATTCCTATACTCTTATGTTCAATGATATGGTATTCACTTCTGGTTGTCTACAGCATTAATAACAGCAACAGACAGACAGCCGGTAGCCTAGTGACACAGCAATGTTGTGGTGCTGCTGCTCTGAGTAACTAACTCACTGAAGTCTTTGAGACAGCTTTGTGGCAGTGACAGTGACAGAGCAGTCCCCTGCTGTGTCCCAGAAGGAAAGCTGCCAAGCTGCCAACACACTGGGGCCTGGCTGTCCATGGCATGCATCATCCTGCCCCATTTCCTCATGCCTCCATCTCTCCCTCCATCCATCACTAGAACCCCTGCTTTCTTTTCTGAATTGACCACCACTGTCTGTCTGCTCTAAATCCCTTCACGCAGACATCAGCTCTCCTGTCTCATAGTCTGATAAATGAATAGGTCGCTACTGTTTTGGTATGATGAACAACTGACGTGTTGTAATTTCCCCACCTATCCAATCCGCTTCGTCACAACCAATTTGCAATATCTCTCTCCTCCAACGCCTCGATGCGTCCCTCCTGTTGCTATAGGGCAGAGTTGTGTCGGTGTTGGTTTGATCCGATCCTCCCCTGCTCCTCCTCTTCGTGATGGTAGTTTCTATTATGAGAGGGTCAAATTACTCCGCATGTCTGCAACTATACCTACTTTCTGCTATGATGCTGCACGTTTGAAGAATAATTAAGAAGATTGAATTCTGTTTCACACCGACTGAGAATGTTTGTAAACAACTGAACCCGGGTCATTGCACGAGCTCCCTTCTGAAAGTAAGTAACGACGAGAGTTTGTAGTTTTATTGTGGGACTGACGCGTAGGCTATGCCACGCACCGGTTTATATTTTGGAGAGTTATCTTTTATACATGGAAAGATATGTATTCCCGCAATGTATGTATATTCATGCATTGACATGTTGTTCAGTAATAAACATGTTATATACAACCCCTCGCAAAGCTTTGAGAAAACAGCTGAAACGATTCTTCAGCAGAGCAGTGCACGCACGCAAATACCTGCATTAGCAGTTAAAAGACAGGCAACAGTCTTGACATTGAATCACCACATTTGGTACACAAAAAATGTCTGTTCTGTACGTGTATTCTTCAGAATGCCGCGCGCGGTATCAACTTGTTTGATGAGAGAGGCTGTCGTTGTTTTTGAAGAGATTATAGTTTATGCTATAGCCTGTACAGTAGCCATACTAGTACTGTATATAATTGTCCAGCAGCCTCGAAGTAGGCTGGTATGTGAAGTATAAGCTGTAAAAAGGATGACACAGGAACAGGGACATAATAATAACATGATACATGTTACTACATACGTACATGTGACACGTGAACATGTGATTGTATTACAATGGTAACATAATGTGCAATTATGCAATCCCCCTATTATTCCTAGTCCTATAGACAAAAGTTTTAATGTTAGTTCAATAATTCATGGTGGGAGACTGGATAGAAAGTTATCTATGGAAAGCATTCGGTGGGGAATGAGATGAATGATGCCTGCCTGCATACACATTACTCATCACTGTCTGTCTGTCTGTCTGTCTGCCTGTCTGTCTGTCTTAAACACTAATTCGCCCTAATTATAGCCATCTGCCTGCCACTCTTTATAGAGATAATATCCATCCACAGCAATCGGGCTGCGTAATGCATCAAGGTAGCCAACAGCTGAACATGTGACATGCATGGAACTTGTACAGTATGTGTTTGTTTCAGTCATTGGTTATTTATTTTCTACATGCACCCCATGCCATGGCATTGCCCCTGTTCCACTAAGGAACTCAAGACTCAAGGTCAAGACAAGCACGACAAGGGCAGACCTACCTTGGTCACAGTCACACTTCATTTGGATAGTCCCTATAGATCAGGGATGTCAAACTCATTCCATGGAGTGCCTTGTGTCTGCTGGTTTTAGTTTTTTCCTTTCAATTAAGCCATAGACAACCTGGTGAGGGGAGTTCTTTACTAATCAGTGACCTTAAATCATCAATCAGGGACAAGGGTGGATCGGAAACCCGCAGACACTCGGCACTCAGTGGGATGAGTATGACACGTGCTATAGATGATCTTTAGTTGGGCTACTCAAACTATCAACAAACTACTGCAACTCTTGATACACAACAATTTGCCACTGTAGAGTTACGGTTAGTGGATAGTTCAAATAGGGGTCTGTTAACATAAGTCAACATTACAAGCATCGTTACCATTCAAGTATAAGATACATAATGTAATCTTTACAACTAAAAAAAAAACATATTTTAGTCATTAAAATAACTCTCATTCAAAAGTTATACCATCTCTCAACTTAAAGCTGCAATATGTAACTTTTGGAAATGTGCGTTATCAATCTATCATTCTCATTGAAAGCAAGTCATTCAGTTAATCACATTTTATTTATAAAGCCCTTTTTACATCAGCAGATGTCACAAAGTGCTTATACAGAAACCCAGCCTAAAACCCCAAACAACAAGCAATGCAGATGTAGAAGCACGGTGGTGTGACGACCGTCGTAAAGAGGAGACCAAGGTGCAGCGTGGTGAGTGCTCATGATAAATGTTTATTTTAACTCAGAACACTAAATCAAAACAACAAACAAAGGAAAACGAACGTCACGTTCTGCAGGCTTTACTGAGCTGTACAAAAACAAGATCCCACAACTGAAGGACGGAAAAAGGGCTGCCTAAGTATGATTCCCAATCAGAGACAACGATAGACAACTGCCTCTGATTAGGAACCATACTCGGCTAAACACAAAGAAATAGAAAACATAGAATGCCCACCCCATGTCACACCCTGACCTAACCAAACAGAGAAAAACGGCCCTCTCAGGTCTGGGCGTGACAGGTGGCTAGGAAAAACTCCCTAGAAAGGCAAGAACCTAGGAAGAAACCTACAGGAACCAGGCTCTGAGGGGTTGTCAGTGCTCTTCTGGCTGTGCCAGGTGAGGTTTTAGGAGTACATGGCCATTAAGGCCAGATCGTTCTTCAAGATGTTCAAATGTTCATAGATAACCAGCAGGGTCAAATAATAATCACAGTGGTTGTAGTGGGTGCAACAGGTCAGCACCTCAGGAGTAAATGTCAGTTAGCTTTTCATAGTTGAGCATTCAGAGGTTGAGACAGCAGGTGTGGTAGAGAGAGTGAGGGGGGGAGAGGGGGAGAAAGAGAGGGTGGAAAACAGCAGGTCCAGGACAAGGTAGCACGTCCGGTGAACAGGTCAGGGTTCCATAGCCGCAGGCAGAACAGTTGAAACTGGAGCAGCAGCACGACAAGGTGGACTGGGGACAGGGACAGCCAGGAGACTTGATTAAAACACCTACTCTCAGTGGGGTGCATCCCAAATGGCATCATATTCCCAATGCAGTGTACTCCTTTTTACCTAAAAGTACTGCACTATATATGGAATAGGGTGCCATTTGGGATGCAACCCACTAAACGCTGCCTGGTACAAAACTGGTTATTATTATCCGACTCCCTGTCTATGAAATTGGAAGCATTCTCATTTCTCAGAGCTGAAATGACAACAGTGGGCCTATATCATCACTAAAGGCACTATTGCCGTGAAAACTACCTTGAGCAGTTGACAATTGAATCAGGAATGCATGTCAAAAACCAACTGAAAGCATGTAGAGAAAGCATAGGAGCTACAAAAACTTGATTTTATGCTCACAGGTAACCATCACCTCAATCAGTTAATGTGACAAACAGGCAGGGGCATAGGAGAGACTCTGCTATTGGGGGGGAGGGGCATTTTTCTACAGGGATTTTTGGGGGAGAAACAGGTATTAAATGCTAATTTCTAGTGACTTTTGAGAAAAAGATACAAACAAATCTTAATTTACAGATGGGAAAATGTACAAGGCTATGGGGGGCCTTGCAGAGGAGCACTTACACTGGTACAGTCCAATCAGTCTAAAGACCAGGGCCATTCATACTATACTGAATACCAGTGTGACTGTTAATATGCATATATTTAAAGTAAACTACCATGTTGTACTCTCTGCTACTATATGATTCATTTTCTATTTTTCTCACTTCCCTGTTAGGTTGTTACTACTGCTACTCTACATTCTGTATGGTTTGAAACTTCAGTTATTATACTGTATTAATAACCAGCAACATACACAGTTAAAAACTGTTTTAATAAAATAAAGTAGGCATGAATGGTCAAACTGAAATTAATCAATCGCCACTCTACACAATTATCAAAAATATAATATCATCATAGCTGCCTCACTCCTGCAAGAAGTTAACACATCCAATACACCCTCTAGACTTAAGCTGCTATCATTTCATCAGAGATCATATAAAATCATTCAGATTGATTCACACTATGACAGATCATCAGCCTATTAACTTTACGAGCATGGAGAGTCACTTCTCAGTATCGTACCTGTTGGTTTGTGGCCTCTCTCTCCCTTCCTCTCAGCCTATCTGTCTGTTCATGGTTGTCACTGATAACACCAAACAAAGTCTTAACACATGGAACACACCTTCATGAACCATAATCTCTGATTAAATTAAAGACTTCTAAACTGAAAGCACTCAAATTGGCCAGCTAGTTTGCCAGGGGTGGTGTGTGCTGTTGCCAAGAACCTTACTTACAGTCCTTTGCACATCTTTGAGAAAAAAAACTCTTATGTCCTATCTTTTCTCTCTTCTTGATTGGTGGCATTGTGAACTTGATACCCTATGATGAAGACTAAGACAGTGATCGTGCAAGTAATTCTGTAGCTAGCAAGTATTCTTGGCTTCAAAACATTCACTGTTTTTCACTCCTACTTCTAACACTGGAGGGGACATGTCCCCCCTGTCCTCCCCCCAGCTCCTACGCCCTTGCAGACAGGAATTTATAGACACACCACGTCAGGCAATACTATTCAATGATCATCAGCTCCAGTTTCCACTCTTAGACTATGATTTAACAGATGCATTAGGATTGTCCTGCTGGGGTTTTGATCCTCTGAGTGTATGGGTGAGAACCACTGGACTGTAAAATCCTGTGGGATACGCCATTTAATACGTTTCAATCAATCCATCCATCAATCAATCAGTCAGTCAGTCAACCAATCAATAATTTTTTTTATAGAGGTTTTTATTACCAATGCACTTGTGCTTGACCTAAAATGTTCTGCAGAATATGATGTTATTTGGTAAGACAACAACCCTGTGCCAATGTTGGTCACTGTCTGACTGTGCGTAAGGATTCTGCTCTTTTGCCAACACTGAAAGTGCTAGACTAAAGGATTTACTTTCAACTGCTTTTTCAGTGTTGAGTCATGATGCTTGCTGCTGTGTTTTATCCTAATGAAAAGAGCTGTTCAATTTTACAGAGAGGGATGGGGAGCGAGACATATTAAAACAGCAAGAAAAGCACTCAAATAATGACAAGAGAAGTGACTGCATAGTTGCTTTCTGTTCTGATTACAGGAAATGCACATTTAATTTTTTCTCTTTGACAAAACATTTACAAGAAAGGTATTCTCTCATTATTGCTTCATGAGCCTTCTGGCTTTAAAACCCCTAACACACTTCTCAGTTTTTGAAAACCTTGGTGATAGAGAAGAAACCACATTTAAGGGAAAGGGGATACCTAGTCAGTTGTCCAACTGAATGTATTCTACTGAAATGTGTCTTCCACATTTAACCCAACCCCTCTGAATCAGAGAGGTGCAGGGGGCTGCCTTAATCGACATCCATGTCTTGGGGTTAACAGTGGGTTAACTGCCTTGCTCAGAGGCAGAACAACATATTTTTACCTTGTCAGCTAGCCTAGGCTACCTGCTGGCCCGGACACCAGTCAGGTTGACACAAATCTCAAAAAGGGATACAGTAGATGCCATCCACTGCGAACCAATTGCTCGCCAAAAATAACTATTGAATCCTTCAACTCAATCCCTCAACTCATCTGAATCCCCCAACTCAACTCAATCCCTCAACTCATCTGAATCCCTCAACTCATATGACCCTCAACTCAATCCCTTAACTCATCTGAATTCCTCAACTCATCTGAATCCCTCAACTCATTTGAATCCCTCAACTCATCTGAATCCCTCAACTGAATCCCTTAACTCATCTGAATTCCGCAACTCATCTGAATCCCTCAACTCATCTGAATCCCTCAACTCATCTGAATCCCTCAACTCAACTCATCTCACCCTCAACTCAACTCATCTGACCCTCAACTCAATCCCTCAACTCATCTGAATCCCTCATCTCAACAGACCATGCAGTAATGACCACAAGCTCTATAGACAATAGCTCTATACAGAAATGACCAGCTTTGTGTTACTTGAGTTATGACAGACAGGCAGGGTTTATAACAGCTTTACATACATACTACGTACAGCCCACAGTAAACGGCATCATGGGACTGGTTGTGGCTTACAGAGGATTAAGCACAGCTAAACTTATATAAACCCGGCCCATTGACCCCACAGCCACTCCGCCCCTCCCAGACCGGCCTGTACCGGTCCATACCGGTCACTCACCCTCTGTCTCTGCCAGGCCTCAGCCTATAGACAGACTATCTAGGATATAATGGCACCCTATGGGACCAAAACAGTGAAGAAGTTTAGCCTCGCACTTCAACGCTCTTAGTTGTTGCGGAAATTGACCCACTATGTCTTTACTTGGTGCATGCAAAGTCATCTAGCTGAGTCAACCTTTAAGGGTGCATATAATTAAATAAATTGTGTAGACTCTTGGTGAACCTGATGATTAATATGACAGATACTGACATGATAAATCACAGGCTGGTGTTACGTACAGTAACATGATGGGTTGATGTTGTAATGCTGGCCGTCAACCGTGTTGTCATGAATCGCGCAGCACTTAACCAAAATGAACAGTCCCCAGAGCCTTCAGTTCTGCTTTTATGGCTTCACCAACCAATTGAATCATGCTTTTGGAACAAATCAAACAATTCATTTGATGGAAGAAGGCCCTAAGAGCGTTTGTCCTTGTCAGTTTAATATCATTTTGTATAATGAGTCAGCCTGTACTGAGTTGATGTCTCTAACTTGCAATGACAGTGTCCTACCACCTTGCCAGGAGCTACTGCTGCTCTATGTATACAGCTGAGGTTGTGTCCCTAGTTACAGATCTGAACTCCAATGATTGGCTGTGTTTAGAGATCTGAACTCCAATGATTGGCTGTTTCTAGAGATCTGAACTCCAATGTTTGGCTGTTTTTAGAGATCTGAACTCCAATGATGACTGTGTCTAGAGATCTGAACTCCAATGATGACTGTGTCTAGAGATCTGAACTCCAATGATTGGCTGTGTTTAGAGATCTGAACTCCAATGATGACTGTGTCTAGAGATCTGAACTCCAATGATGACTGTGTCTAGAGATCTGAACTCCAATGATTGGCTGTGTTTAGAGATCTGAACTCCAATGATGACTGTGTCTGGAGATCTGAACTCCAATGACGACTGTATCTAGAGATCTGAACTCCAATGATTGGTTTTGTCCCTACCAGAGATCTGAACTCTGAATCTACATACAGTACAGTAGAACGTTACACAGCATCAATAGACAGTTGGAATAAGTTGTATACATTTTTTTAAGAAGAAGAAAACATTTGCTGAACTGTGAACCTGTAGGGACATCAGTCAGTAATTTGACCTTAGACATAGAAAGAGAGTATAAACCATGTATTTAAAGTAACCATAGATACAGACAACTAGTAGACTGAAATAGCAGAAATGACTTGAGAAGGCCCTCCTAGTAGGGCTGTGTTGTTGGTGTCTGTCCCATCCAGACCTACTCTAGGTCAAAGTCAGGAGTTGAATAATTATTTAAAAACAACCGTGTCGTTATCAGAGCCCCAAGAACTGGTAATAGATATACTGTAGTGGTCATGTGTCTGTCTGACCCTGCTGTGTTTAAAGAAATAATCCACTCAAAAAATGATTTGTGTATTTTCTTCATTAGTCCATAGTTAATACAGTCCCATAATGTTTTGCATGCCAGTAGTCAAGTTTTCAAGATATTGAACTTTCAAGAATCAAAGTGTCACATCAAAGTGACACTTTGCTTCTTGAAAATCCTATATCTTGAAAACTGGACTGCTGACATGCAAAACATTGTCTGTCTGTGGGGTTGTTTAGTGGAAAATACAAATAGCACTATCACATTCTTAAAACCATTCTTGAATGTTTTTTTGCTGTTGATCTTTAAGGGGCAGTTTCCTGGCACATTTCTATGTTTTGTAGTAACAAATATGAAGTTTTTTAAACAGATTTTTAAACACTGAGATTCACGGTGACGTGGGGAGCAAGAAAATAGCTTCCCTCTGGCTAGAAACTTGTTGCAAGTTTTGAAAATCACAATTTCAAAATAAAAAAATCCTGCTCGATGATGTCATAGGGAAGGATATTTTAAGACTTTTCTTAGCTTTTTAACCACAGATTGTAGAAATGCGCCATTTTCACATAATATTATGTAGACACTTGTATGGCGCTGAGATAATGTGTATGAGGTTGAAAAGTGGTGGAATTTCCCTTTAATACGTGAATTCATTATCATTTTTTTGTGTGTTTTGTACAACTGTTGTTAATGGCACAGTTATGTGTCGCAGCTTTTCTTCTAAATCTAAAGAGCCAAAAGTAGCTTTTATAACATAGGCCTACTGCGTCCCACAATAGTTTTTCATAACACCGTAGGCTCAGTCATTGACGTTGCTGTCATGTCTCCTTCAGAATAAGACCTAGCAACCATTCTCAAAGACGTTGCTGTGGTCTGAACATAACACTCACGGGGATAACATGAATTAACTTAGCACCAATAAAACAACACTGTGTGCTCGTACAGGATGAATAATAGAGAATGCTGTTTTTGAATGGCCTATCAACCTTATAGCATTCAAAGATGCATCAATCTGCTTTCTAGCACAGTATACTTTCACTGTGTGACCCCAATGAGGATTTTGTCATCGCTTTGCCATATTTTGTTTCTCCGAAAAACACATGGCAGGTTTATTTAAATACAGTTTCATGTGTCTTCATTCTTAAAGAATTTTCCACTATAGTTTGGCGTTTAAAAAAAAAAGTTATATTGTTGTTGCTTTTGAGTCTAGCTAAATGTCCACATAAGTCCACTTTTGGCAGACATGTTCATATTGCTATAAAACTCCTGTATTATGATCCAGATTAGCAGAGCTGTTATGTAAATGCTCACAATGTGTCTTTACAGGTTCACAATTGAATACATCATTATTGGATTGTGTTCAATAGTAGTTTATCACCTATTAAATGACTCAAGCCTGTAGCTTTATACAATATGTGTTTTATTTGAAGGGGTAATTCAAGTAACATTTATGACCTCACATATTCTTCAACCTTATTATAGTGACTTGGCAATAAACAGTCATAGGAAGTAGAACTCCCGAGTGGTGCAGTGGTCTAAGGCACTACATCGCAGTGCTAGCTGTGCCACTAGAGATTCTGGTTCAAGTCCAGGCTCTGTCGCAGCCGGCCACGACCGGGAGACCCATGGGGCGGTGCACAATTGGCCCAGCGTCATCCAGGTTAGTGGAGGGTTTGGCCGGGAGGGATGTTCTTGTCCCATCGTGCTCTAGCGACTCCTGTGGCAGTCGGGGTGCAGTGCACGCTGACATGGTTGCCAGGTGTACGGTGTTTCCTCCGATACATTGGTGCGGCTGGCTTCTGGGTTAAGCAGGCATTGTGTCAAGAAGCAGTGCGGCTTGGCTGGGCTGGGTTGAGGATGCATGGCTCTCAACCTTTGCTTCTCCCAAGTCCGTATGGGAGTAGCAGCGATGAGACAAGACTGTAACTACCAATTGAATACCATTAAATTGGGGAGAAAAAAAGGGTAAAAAAAAAAATGTCATATGGCACCATATTCCCTATATAGGGCTCTGGTCCAAAGTAGTGCACCATGTAGGGAATAGGGTGCCATTTGGGACAAAACTCTAGACGAGTGGTCACCAAGCGCGATCTTCAAGGCATTCCTAGTCGATCACTAAACATTTTTGTAGAAAAGCCAAGGATAAAGCCTTGCGCTCCTATTCATTTGTGTTTATTTGTCTTGTGCGGTTGACGGAAGTGCTCTCGATTCAGAAGCCCTGCACACGCTGGGTAGGCAAAGTGTTCCCATTTTGAACCATTTCATTTGTCTGAAGGGACAAACTCCGCCTACCCGGCGGACCAGGAGAGCTGTGGCTACATCAAGAGAGCCTACTGTGCTGGCCAATCAGCAACTTTTAAAACCATGACCAGAGAGAGACTGTCAAAGAATACATCAAAGAGCTTCTGTTTTTATGAGTGAGTTAATGTTTATGTTTATATGTCAGCACTGTTTTTATTCAACACTTTTAAAAACATAAAACACTCTTCTCCCTACTTCCACTCTCACTGCAGCTGCAATGAATGAGTAGCCAAGTGTTTTGATAGCCCTGCATTTTTATTATTAGCAGCTCATCATGTCTATTTTAATATTGAGGAATATTAAACTTTTTCTGGTCATAGGAACAAAATTAATTTGTGCATAAGGCAGAAATCATGTGGTGCGACTCAAGTTTAGCCATCAGGTGGAGGACGGTGTCCCCTCTCTCTGGACAGTCTCACCGGAGTAAAGGAGAGAGCAGGGACTGTGAGAGGCGGACCCTCTGCTGCCAGAGAGGAAGAGGCGAAGCAAGAGGTTTCAATCTCACCAAAATCTGTCCAAAATAAGCCCAATGCGTTTCTATGGGCTTATTTTGGACCTAAGTTTGTTGCCTGCCTTCCTGCCTTTGGGACAACGACTCCCATTGTTAGGGCAGAGGCATGAGCATCTCATCATTATATACAGATCTCTACTGCTGCTCTCTCCCTCCCTCCGTTGAGACTTACTACCAGTTCGGGAAAATAAAAAAGCGAATTATTTCAATTTATGCTCAGCTGTGCCTCACAAGTGATACAGCAACGGATTTATTTTGTTATCAAAGCTCAAGTGTTTTGATATAATATGGTCTGAGAATAACAATATTGGCAGACAAACAAAGCCAATATGCTGTGATAATGTATAAGGCTGCACAAACCTCATTCCTACAGAACTGTTTTTATTAGGTTAAAGGTAGACTCTTAAGAGTGTTGAAGCGTGAGGCTCAACTTCTCCACAGTTTTGAACCCCTGGCTACCACACTGTAACAGTGTGAAGCGAACCCGTGCCAGGGTTGCCATGTCCGCGGTTTTCCCATCAAATTGGGCTACTTTGAAAACGATGTTGTGGGTGAAAATGTATTGGTTGCGGGTTGTGGGATTTTGAGCTACTTCTAAATTGCACCGCAGACGCCATGGCATTTCTCTTTAAAAATATATAGATGAATTTCACTGTGACCTGCTACTGCTGACTATCAGGCAGTGAGGCAGGCTATTGCTGAGTGAGTGAGTGAGTGAGTGAGTGAGTGAGTGAGTGAGTGAGTGAGTCAGTGAGTCAGTCAGTCAGTCAGTCAGTGAGTGAGTCAGTGAGTGAGTGAGTGAGTGAGTCAGTGAGTGAGTGAGTCAGTGAGTGAGTCAGTGAGTGAGTGAGTCAGTGAGTCAGTCAGTGAGTGAGTCAGTGAGTCAGTGAGTGAGTGAGTGAGTCAGTGAGTGAGTCAGTGAGTGAGTCAGTGAGTGAGTCAGTGAGTGAGTCAGTGAGTGAGTCAGTGAGTGAGTGAGTCAGTGAGTGAGTCAGTGAGTCAGTGAGTGAGTGAGTGAGTGAGTCAGTGAGTCAGTGAGTCAGTGAGTGAGTGAGTCAGTGAGTGAAGGGAAGGAGGGAGGGGAATGGCCGGAAGGGTGTGTGTTGAGCACAGTCATTGGGTGTTGAGAGAATGCTGCAGCAGGCAGTCATGACAAGTGATGTGAGAACAACAAACTAATTAACTAGCACTAGCTAGCTACTTGTTTGCCTCGTTCGTTGTATCCTGACTGCCCCCAGTCCTACCAATCATTACTAGAGCCAACGCAGCAAGGGAGAGAAACTGAGAAATAATCATCCAACAGGTTCAGAGAGAGGGATCGAACAATGTGCTTTCTCTCTGAGTATGTAGTCAGGGCTCGAAATGACGGGCGCCCCGTTGTCCCTGGGACGATAAAAAAATATGTCTGGGATGGTTCAAACAGACTCTGGGACAGTTCTGGAATGATAGATCCAAAATTCCTACAGCTACTGTACATACATTTTTTTTTAGAAAGCAATGACGCTAAGGCAACAGATCAGAACGTTTAGCTCAGAATATTAATAAACTATTATTTGTTCACATTAGAAGCACAGCGCATGAGCACACGGCAGTAGGCTATGCGCGAATGTTCCAAAATGCAATTAGCGGGAACACACTGTTCTAAAAAGTGCACCGCACATGCGAGCGATTTCATGTGACATAGATGAAAATATCTGTCAGAAATGTAGGTAGAGGGGAGATCTAAAGATGCAACAACTAGCATGGGTTGCTAATATGACTAACTAGCATGGGTTGCTAATATGACTAGGAGTGTGTCTTTGCCTGCTGGACAATGAAAGAAAGTTGATTTGAAAACCAATAGAACAATAGAAAATGCTGGTTTCAATGACACAAGGAAGTGTTTATAAAATAATTCCCTCAACATATGGTCTGATTTTGGCAAGACATGCCTCATAAAATGAAATAAAAACAGGTTTAAACAGTTAACTTTATGCTTAAATAGTTTCAAAATGCTCACTGCCTTGCAAGGTGGCTGATGTGTGCAGTGCGCTACAGTCACTGGCCTTTCTCTCTGCTCTTGTGACCATTTGATCTGAACGAACCATGCCTCGAGTATGTCAAAAGAATCAAGCCTTCAAAAGTTCATGTTAATTATCCTACATTATAATTGTCAAATATGACTGGCTTTTAGCCTATTTATCTAGGCCAGTGAAGGCTGCTGAGGGGAGAATGGTGTTTATACTTGCGTACTATTGTTTGTACAGAAGAACGTGGTACCTTCAGGCATTTGGAAATTGCTCCCAAGTATGAGCCAGACTTGTGGAGGTGTACATTTTTTTTCTGAGGTCTTGGCTGATTGCTTTAGCTTTTCCCATGATGTCAAGCAAAGAGGCACTGAGTTTGAAGGTAGGCCTTGAAATACACCCACAGGTACACCTCCAATTGACTCAAATGATGTCAATTAGCCTATCAGAAGCTTCTAAAGCCATGACATCATTTTCTGGAATTTTCCAGGCTGTTTAAAGGCACAATCAACTTAGTGTATGTAAACTTCCGACTTCAACTGTACATTGACAAACTCTTAGGCCACTACATTTGATGTATTGGTCTGCTTCTCTCTCTAGTGTTATAAATATATGATTTAATGTTGTATAATATATTGTAATATGTAAATGTTTTATATCCCATTGCCTGTATAGACAGTTGTTGGTTGGTTGTCTCCTGGCTCCAGTTTGAGGCGTTTTTGCCGACTCTGAATTATTCTGACATCCAGTTGTTGATGCACACACACACACACACACACACACACACACACACACACACACACACACACACACACACACACAGGAGAGGGAAACAAGATGCCCTGGGAAAATAACGGCCTTCATACATCTACAGTACAACTATTAAGAAAACATATATATAGGAGTCAAAAATGATGGAAAGGGTGTTTACTCTGTCTGCAGTAATTGACTGAATTTCCATAATCACCTTGTGTTTCCTGCCAAGCTAATGTGACCTCTATTAGTGTGTGAGTGCGTGCTCACTTATGTGTGCCAGAACTTGGGTCTTAGAGATGAATTAGAGGGAGAGAGAAATGTAAACGAAAGAAGGAGAGAGAGAGAGAGAAAGAGAGAGAGAGAACTTCTGTTACCAACCAAGGAGGGCTTACAGAAGCATCTAGATCTTCTGCACAGATTCTGTCAGACTTGGTCCCTGACAGTAAATCTCAGTAAGAAAAAATAATAGTGTTCCAAAAAAGGTCCAGTTGCCAGGACCACAAATACAAATTACATCCATCTTGCCCTAGAGCACTGTCACAAGCTGTGGCTCAAGGAAGCAGGAGACAGATGATTCCGTGAATACTTCTTTAATATATCCACACGTAAAAAATACAAGCACGGTCGGGCATGGCGTATTAATAAAACGCACCACCCTCTCCAAACATAACGCAGGGACGCAGCCCAATATAAACTCAGCGTAAAACACTGGCAGAGGAAAAACACAGACCCTCACTTCCAAACATGAGCCCTGACAAAAACAATCCCGCACAAAACACAAACCTACCTAGCTAGCCTAAATACCCCCCCCCCCCCCCCACTAACAACTAATACAAAACAGGTGCGTACCTAACCTAGACCTAACTAACAGAATGTGAAACAGAGGATCGGTGGCAACTAGTAGGTCGGCGACGACGACCACCGAGCGCCACCCGGGGAGGAGGGGCGCCACCTTCCGTAGGTGTCGTGACAGTACCCCCCCCCCAACGCGCGGCTCCTGCAGTGCGCCGACGCCTGCCTCGAGGACGCCCCGGAGGGCGAGGCGCAGGGAGATCCGGATGGAAGATGTGGAACTCCCTGATTAGCGTTGGGTCCAATATGTCCCCCACCGGTACCCAGCACCTCTCCTCTGGGCCGTACCCCTCCCAGTCCACGAGGTACTGCAGACCCCTCACCCAGCGCCTGGAGTCCAAGATGGACCGGACTGTATATGCCGGGGGCCCCTCGATGTCCAGGGGGGGCGGAGGGACCTCCAGCACCTCATCGTCCTGCAGCGGACCAGCTACCACCGGCCTGAGGAGAGACACATGACACGAGGGGTTAATACGATAATAAGAAGGAAGTTATAACCTGTAACACACCTCGTTTATTCTCCTCAGGACTTTAAATGGCCCTACAAACCGCGGACCCAGTTTCCGGCAGGGCAGGCGGAGGGGCAGGTTCCGGGTTGAGAGCCAGACTCTCTCCCCTGGGGCAAACACTGGGGCCTCACTGCGGCGACGGTCCGCACTCTTTTTTTGTTGTCCCCTGGCCCGTTCCAGTGACTCCTGGACAGTGTTCCAGGTCTCCCTCGAGCGCTGGACCCAGCCCTCCACCGCAGGGGCCTCCGTCTGGCTCTGATGCCAGGGCCCCAGGACCGGCTGATAACCCAACACACATTGGAAAGGTGACAGGTTGGTCGAGGAGTGGCGAAGAGAGTTCTGAGCTAACTCGGCTCACGGCACGAACCTCGCCCACTCCCCTGGCCGGTCCCGGCAGTAGGACCGCAGACACCTGCCCACATCCTGGTTTATCCTCTCTACCTGCCCATTACTTTCGGGGTGGAACCATGAGGTCAAACTGACCGAGACCCCCAGTCACTCCATAAATGCACGCCACACCCGGGACGTGAACTGGGGACTGAGGGGCTGTAATTTCCCTCTAGGGAAGTGCCTAGGAGCCTTACTCTGGGCGCACACCGAACAAGAGGAGACATAGCGCCTCACGTCCTTCCCCAAGGTGGGCCACCAGTATTTCCCACTAAGACCACGCACCGTACGCTCAATCCCTGGGTGACCCGAGGAGGGTAGCGTGTGCGCCTACCGAATCAACCGATCGCGGACACCGAGCGGGACGTACGTACGACCCACGGGACACTGAGGAGGAGTAGGTTCCGCCCGTAACGCCCGCTCGATATCCGCATCCACCTCCCACCCAGACCGCCGGTGCCACCAGGCAGGAGGCTGGAAGTATGGGGGTGGGATCGGTGGACCGTTCCTCGGTGTCATGGAGACGAGATAGTGCGTCGGCCTTAGTGTTCCGGGAACCTGGGATGTACGAGATTGTGAACTGAAATCTCGCAAAGAACATCGCCCACCTGGCTTGACGAGGGTTCTGTCTCCTCGCCGCCCGGATGTACTCCAGGTTACGGTGGTCTGTCCAGATGAGAAAAGGGTGACGCGCCCCCTCAAGCCAATGTCTCCACACCTTCAGGGCTCTTACCACAGCCAGCAACTCCCTGTCCCCCACATCATAGTTACGCTCCGCCGGACTCAACTTCTTAGAGAAGAATGCGCAGGGGCAAAGCTTCGGTGACGTGCCCGAGCGTTGTGGTAGCACAGATCCTACCCCAGCCTCGGACGCGTCCACCTCTACTATGAATGGCATAGAGGGATCCGGATGCGCACATCTACCATCCCTGTGTTTAATTGCTATTTTGTAATTACTTCGCCACCATGGCCTATTTATTACCTTAACTTCCTTATCTTACCTCATTTGCACTCACTGTATATAGACTTTTTGTTTTCTTTTTTTGTACTGTATTATTGACTGTATGTTTTGTTTATTCCATGTGTAACTCTGTGTTGTTGTATGTGTCGAATTGCTATGCTTTATCTTGGCCAGGTCGCAGTTGAAAAAGAGAACTTGTTCTCAACTAGCCTACCTGGTTAAAGGTGAAATAAAATAAAAAAATTAATAAAAATGCCTGCCCATACCATAACCCGACTGCCACCATGGGGCACTCTGTTCACAACGGTGACATCAGCAAACTGCTCGCTGACATGACACCATACACATGGTCTGCGGTTGTGAGGTCGGTTGGACGTAATGCCAAATTCTCTGAAACAACTTTGGAGGTGGCTTTTGGTAGAGAAAATAACATAAAATTCTCTGGCAACAGCTCTGTTGGACATTCGTGCAGTCAGCATGCCAATAACACTCTCCCTCAGAACTTGAGACATCTGTGGCATTTTGTTGTGTGTCAAAACTGCACATTTTAGAGTGGCCTTTTATTGTCCCCAGCACAAGGGGCACCTATGTAATGATCATGCCGTTTAATCAGTTTCTTGATATGCCACACCTGTCAGGTGAATGGATTATCTGGGCAAAGGAGAAATGCTCAGAAATAGGGATGTATACAAATTTGTGCACATAATTTGAGAGAAATAAGCTTTTTCTGTGTATGAAACATTTCTGAGATCTTTTATTTCAGCTCATGAAACATGGGACCAACACTTTACATGTTGCGTTTATATTTTTGTTCAGTGTAGTTTACAGAGAACTGTTCCTTCTGTTTTTGGTGGGTTTTATTAAGTAACTGGCTTCTGTTCAAGCTTTTAACTTGTTTTTGAGCTTTATCAAGCCATGTATTGGGGTTTCCTCTGAAGCGGAAACGCTCAAGGAGAGAATTTGATTGTCTGTCATATTCTACCTCTGTGTCACAGATGCGACGCTGGCCGTGAAGTTGGCTTACTGGTAAACCTCATTTTAGGGGGAGATGGTAATGACTATCAGCTGTCAGTATAGTAGTTTATCTGTAGGTTTTCTGTAAACTTTTCTTACTTACTTAGAGATTGTCCCTTCTTTGTAACAAGCACATCTAAGAAATGTATAGAGTTAATGTTCTTTTTCATAGTGAAGGAAAAGGAAGAAATTTGTTTAATTTAATTTCGTAGCCTGTCCAGATCATAAAGCAATTGTCTATATATTGGGTCCAATATTTAACATGATCTTTGTAAGGTTTATTTTCATAAATAAAATCCAATTAGAATTTCCCCATGAAGAGATTTTCGTGTTTCCACCAAACAGGTCTTCCTGAACCAATGTTGGATGCTGTATGACGCAACAATAATTTCCTAACAAATACAATAAAGTCCTCATGATCATCATCAACATGCGGTGACCATGTCGTAACCTAATAATAGCCGATAAAATCAGTCTGATGCCTGATGGATGTGACCTTTAACCTAGTTGTTTGGTCTCTCTGTGGTCAGAGATAATGCCTGGGGGTTTTAGCTGAATAATCCTTAATCCTCGGAGCTGAATTTATATCATCCTATGTAATAGTATTTTACACCAGGGTTTCCCAAACTTGGTCCTGCCCCCCCCTAGGGGGGGCCCCAGGACCGGGTTTGGGAAACCCTGCTTTATAAAAGTATTGGTTCTTAACGATTTACATTAGCTCTTATTCATAATGCACATATTACAGTACATTATTGAGTAGAGTTTGAATGATTGTGCATGTGTGTGAGAGGTTCATTCTTTCTGCATCCGACTATAAATGTAAAGCTACTCTAACCACACAGGTTTCACATCATCCTTTGGTGCTGAAGAGTGGCAGTTTCACTTGGGCTGAATTCCAAATCAACCCGCTACCCTAGAGCTAAACTGAGCTGAGTGGACCAGTCAGTCATTCAGTCAGGCAGCCTCAGTCCCCTTCCTTCTACTCTCCTCCTCCCCCACTCTTCTTATTACAGAGGAGAGGTTGAGAAGTGAGCCCCACATGGATCTGTCTGCATTAATTATTGAATCGTTTCCTCCACTGTGGTAACCTTTACAGAGCATGACAGGGCAGGAGGCTAAAGTCCCAGACATTATACTGGAGGGGAGGAACACACAGGAGCAGCAGAATATGTATGGATACTGTATCTGTGTGCACCACTTTGTATTCCTCATTCATTTACCCGTTCAGACGAGGCATAGTAAATGCAGAGTCACCTGTTGAAGTTGGCCTGAACCAGCTGGCATGGTATACTGCATGTCCTGTATAACAATGTTGTTTTATAAACCATAGCTGTGTTTTGTGCACTGTGCCCCTCCTCTAGCTACCTAGTCAGTCTTCCCCTATCAGTTTGAGGGCAGGTAATTGGGGCTGGGTGACAGGGCAGGTAACAGCTCCTGGGTGACACTGGCATGCTGAAAATCTCACTGTGTTTGTGTCCTCTCTCTCTCTCTCTCTCTGTATATCTCTTTCCCCTCCTCTCTCCCCCTCTCAGGTCTACAGTCTGAAGGCTCACCCTCTCACCTAGAACAACCCTCTGAACAGCAGCAACAAGACATCGCCAACATGTTTAGCACCAAAAGGTCAGAATGACGTCACAGATTTGATCTATTTTTGTGCTATTGTGGGGGGGGGGGGGCTTTGTCTGATACAAACTGACATTTCATGTCAGCTGTTTTTGTATTTTTGCTCATGTTTTGGAGCTGAATTTGACTAGAGAGAGAGAGGTGACTTTTGAGTTAAGGTCAACACAAATGTTATTTTGCCTCTGTTTAATCACAAATAATGGCACTTTGAAGTTGCCTAATTTAGTTATATTTGTTTCTATATTAGTTATTCTTCTTGAAATATAATGTTATTGTTTCCATAAGACATGGACACACACACACACACACACACACACACACACACACACACACACACACACACACACACTCACACACTCACACACTCACACACTCACACACACACACACACACACAATCAGACATCATCTGTAATGAAATGAAGCCAGACATTAGAATTGCAAAATAGATAATTAATTGTCTGTGGATTACATCCTGAAATATAATTAATATTCAACACTAGAACTCCTCCCTCATACTTTCAGAAGTATAAAAACACTCATCCCAGAATAAAATCAAACAAACTGCCTACCTTGACTAATCACATAACAGAGCATGTTCTAACAGGAAGTTACAGCTAGTTCACAAAAATATATTAAATAATGGTCAAAGGCACCTTGCCTAACATCAGTGTTCAAAGAAAACCAATGGGAGTTCTCTGCCTCAAACGGTTTCTAAGAGCTTTGTCTAAATTATCCCCACATCATGTCAAATGCATGGTGGGAAAACTATTTTGTACTGTGTTGAAAGCTTCTAGAACATCAACTTGCTAATAAAGGGCTTTTAAGATAAGTACCTTATTAACTGAAATAAACTGAAATGTTAAGCTCCCGACTGTTTTGATCTGGTGGGGCGAAATGATACCCATTTTCCTCACAACATGTGAGAGGTACCATCCTGAAAATTACCTTCATTATTTTTATAGAAGATTAGAAGAATTACAAGATTTATGATGTTTTTATAATCATCTCACATGGCATTTTTCCTGAATTACATAATGTATGAAAATGACCTTTTCTGCTTCCTGTTGTTACATAAAGCAGAATGTGTGTGAGTATGAGCCAGCCTCGGGTGGAACCTTACTGTATTTGTGACAATACGTTATTTTTAAGCACCTTGAACCTATTTCATACCAACGTTAAAATGTTTTAATTGTATTGTTTGTTTGTTGTTGTTTCTGTTGTTCTTGTGGTGGTTGTGATTTGGCTGAGTGGCGTATGAATGGGTTTTGTTCCTCTTTGTCCCGCCCTGAGACAAACGCTGTGCTAAAATTAAGATTCAATACGGTTTATTAGGATTTATAGACAGCATAACATACATGGTGCCAATACGCGTGGGGAAGAGAGGTTGTTGTGATTCTAGTCATGCATATGAAATGCATATAATCATGAGCAGGTTGAGTAACGTATGGTAAACTAAGATACCTCACTGTCTTCAGGGGGACTGGATCAACAGAACAGATGACATGGATGTGCTGAAAATGAATATTTTATAGCAGCCCATCTTGAAAATTCACAGATTCTCAAACTCATTCCCATTTTGATGAATATGAGACAAAGCGTATTTCTTCTGCTAAACTGCTGAACGACCCAAAAGACGACTGTGGAAATCTGTTTATCTGTCTAAAAGCCTGAGCTGTAACTGTGGATTTTTTTTATATTGGTTTTCCATCCTTGCCCCCCCCACCCTTTCCCCGCCACACACACACACACACACACACACACACACACACACACACACACACACACACACACACACACACATACACACACACACACACACACACACACACACACACACACACACACACACACACACACAAACACACAAACACACAGTCACTGAAGTGTCTATCTGCATACACACAGAGACTTTCATTAAAAGTCTGTAAATAAACTTTAATCAGTCTCACGTCTGACATAGTACTTTAGGCTACCTTGCATTTTATTGGAATGAAGTCTGGAATAGAGGTGAGGATGATAAATCTAAAACACATTAGCCCTGTCTGTCTTTGATTACATTAACTATAACTTCCCTCCAATACTAGAAAGACTGTTTTACTGTTATAGATGGGCCTAGATGGGCCCAGAGCCTCAGAATCCAGTCACAGCTTAATCGGTTGTGTTTATACATTCTCATTAAAAGGTAACTTGAGCACCGTTAAATTGAATCTTTTATTCCAAGGGAACATTTATGAAGCGGAGAGCTGAATTACAGTTTTGCATGCAACTCATTAAAAATTTGCCCCGAAAGTCCTCCGCTAACGAAGCTATAGCTATAAATCTGGAACGGGGCGAACAAAGAGAGGTCCCTATAATTCTCTCTGAGGTTGATGTCATTTCTATCTGTATTCTGTCTGGGGATATGCTCCTCTAATGAGGCTTGCCAGTGTTTACATGCCAAAATAGTCTGAGACGAACGGACGATGAGGAGAGGAGAATCGAGTGGACCCAACCCCAGTGTCACCGTCACTCCTCAGCTCATTATGCAGCCATCATGCTGCCGTTCCCAAAATGGTCCTGAGACGATGTTGACACAACAATACACAACTCAGCTCCGATACGACATCAAATCTCCCCAAATCCTCATTATATCCCTCCTGGGGCTGGAAGAGGTTGTCTAATTCCAGTTTTGGGTCATTCGTGGCCTCTGATTTGTTACCTCACAGCTGTTTACTGTCATGGGCTTCATCCCAAATGGCACCCTATTTCCTATATAGTGCACTACTTTTGACCAGAGAATTGTTCGAAAGTAGTGCGCTATATATGTAAGGATTGACGCTGGGGACAGGAAGCAGGTACAGGGAGAACATTTAATAAACTACGGCCATAAAAGAGGACAGGAACAGCGTCTGGACAGGGGACAAAGTAACGACGTCAGTGCTGACACAGGGAATAACGTAAGAAACAGACAGATAAAGGAAAGGCAATCAAATAATGATAGAGTTCAGGTGGGTCTAATGAGGCGCTGGTGCGCGTAACGAACGGGACAGGTGTGCGTAATGATAGGCAGTCTGGCACCCTCAAGGGCCAAAGAGGGAGAGCGGGAGCAGGCATGACAATAGGGTGCCATTTAGGACACACCCTTGGAGCAGGAGCAGAAGGAGGCTGTCTGCCCTGTATGTCCTGTTGGTTGACGGCTCTATTGCTGTCTGTTTGTTGAGAGGTCTTGGTAATGCTCTGTTGCTGTCTGTTTGTTGTGAGGTCTTGGTAATGCTCTGTTGCTGTCTGTTTGTTGAGAGATCTTGGTAATGCTCTGTTGCTGTCTGTTTGTTGAGAGATCTTGGTAATGCTCTGTTGCTGTCTGTTTGTTGAAAGATCTTGGTAATGCTCTGTTGCTGTCTGTTTGTTGTGAGGTCTTGGTGATGCTCTGTTGCTGTCTGTTTGTTGAGAGGTCTTGGTGATGCTCTGTTGCTGTCTGTTTGTTGAGAGGTCTTGGTGATGCTCTGTTGCTGTCTGTTTGTTGAGAGGTCTTGGTGATGCTGAGTCAAGCTGTCAAGCTTGGAGCTATAATTGCTTCCAGTGTGGGCTGTAATGCAATTACTACAACAATATGAGTGGGACTCATTAGTTGTGGATGGACCCAGACACAGTGTCACGGTTGTCGTCGGTGAAGGAGGACCAAAACGCAGCAGGTATGTGTATGCTCATCTTGCTTTTTAATAAATACAAAATGAACACCAAAATAACAAAGAACAAACGATCAACAAAAACAGTCTGGTAAGGCACAAGGCTAAACACAGAACAATCTCCCACAAATGCACAGACAAACACACCCAACTAATATAGGACTTCCAATCAAAGGCAACACCAAACAGCTGCCTTCAATTGGAAGTCCACCCCAATTAACCCAACATAGAAACACACTCACTAGACTACACATAGAAATACATAAACATAGACCACAACTCAAAACCCTGAAATAATAAATCAAACGCCCTCCTAACTAACACACCACCCTGAACCACATAAAACAAATACCCTCTGCCACGTCCTGACCAAACTACAATAACAATTAACCCTTATACTGGCCAGGACGTGACACACAGATGGACCAAGACTAGGGGTCTGTTGAAATATGTTTGATGCTTTTGTATGGACTGACTTACTGACTGGCGCTGAGTGTGAATAAATGACACCTTTACAGGTGGGATGTTCCATGGATATTCAGCATAGAGGAAAACATCTTCCTGAATCGATGTACCTGATTTGGTCTCACAACATTCACAACAATGACTCACAGAGTAATGTAGTCCTTTATTCCCTTTCTTCGATAATGAACATGATTTAACATGTTCTATTTGACCTTGACAACGTTGTTCGCCGTGACATTACAGACTACATACGTCAGCCAATTAAGAAAATTGGCCTACTTGATGTGTCACATCATCAAAACGTCTAGTTAGGATGTGTCACATCATCAAAACTTCTAGTTAGGATGTGTCACATCATCAAAACGTCTAGTTAAGGTGTGTCACATCATCAGAAATTCTAGTTAGGATGTGTCACATCATCAAAACGTCTAGTTAGGATGTGTCACATCATCAAAACTTCTAGTTAAGATGTGTCACATCATCAAAACTTCTAGTTAAGATGTGTCACATTATTAAAACTTCTAGTTAAGATGTGTCACATCATCAAAACGTCTAGTTAGGATGTGTCACATCATCAGAAATTCTAGTTAGGATGTGTCACATTATCAAAAATTCTAGTTAGGATGTGTCACATTATCAAAGATTCTAGTTAGGATGTGTCACATTATTAAAACTTCTAGTTAAGATGTGTCACATCATCAAAACGTCTAGTTAGGATGTGTCACATCATCAGAAATTCTAGTTAGGATGTGTCACATTATCAAAAATTCTAGTTAGGATGTGTCACATTATCAAAAATTCTAGTTAGGATGTGTCACATCATCAAAACGTCTAGTTAGGATGTGTCACATTATAAAAAATTCTAGTTAGGATGTGTCACATTATCAAAAATTCTAGTTAGGATGTGTCACATTATCAAAAATTCTAGTTAGGATGTGTCACATTATTAAAACTTCTAGTTAAGATGTGTCACATCATCAAAACGTCTAGTTAGGATGTGTCACATCATCAGAAATTCTAGTTAGGATGTGTCACATTATCAAAACGTATAGTTAAGATGTGTCACATTATCAAAAATTCTAGTTAGGATGTGTCACATTATCAAAAATTCTAGTTAGGATGTGTCACATTATCAAAAATTCTAGTTAGGATGTGTCACATCATCAAAACTTCTAGTTAGGATGTGTCACATCATCAAAACTTCTAGTTAGGATGTGTCACATCACCAAAACTTCTAGTTAGGATGTGTCACATCATCAAAACGTATAGTTAAGATGTGTCACATCATCAAAACTTCTAGTTAGGATGTGTCACATCACCAAAACTTCTAGTTAGGATGTGTCACATCATCAAAACGTCTAGTTAGGATGTGTCACATCACCAAAACTTCTATTTAAAGAATCCATCAAAAAGGGTATATAATAAACAGAATAACGGATACAACATTGACATCCCCCCCACCCACCCACACATGAATGCAAACACACACATACACACACTCACAAACACGCACGAAAACCCCTTGCACTTAATTAGTTATTTATGCAGAGGTAGGGGACAGGAGAACGGTCCCCTGGGACCACCAGAGGGGATGTTTAACTCCCTGCTAAGGCCTGCTGGATGAAGAGACCACCGCGGTAGCTCCGATTTCTCCGATTGCTCTGACGCCTGGTCCAGGCGTCCTCACTGACCTTGAGATTCTGGATAACAAAGTACATGTAGTTTGTACATGAAAGACATGAAATCATTGAGATGCAGGTCAGCCAGCCTCGTCATTCAGAGATTATTTATGTTAGGGAGTGTTTGTATTTGTTAATTTGAGCCATCTTCTTGTGGTGCCTGAGCCTGGCAACAGCGGCAGCAGCAAAGCAGCTCATAAGGAGTGACTACAGTAGTGTTAGCTAACATGGGGAGTGACAGCAGCACTAGTACTGCCTGAGGACCGCTAACTCTGAGGGAATGTGATGAGGGAAGGGTTTTACTCTGAGAGGAAAGGGACCTGTTAGGTGTCAGAATCGTTTGTCATGGGACACATCATCTCTGGGGCTGTAGATTCCATTTTAGAATTCAGAACCTGAGGAGGGCAAAGATGATGTGTGGTTGCAGTCTGTCCTTCTCACTATGCACAAGACTAGGATATAAGGATAGACTAACAGTAAAATAATATGCCATATGAACTAGGGCTGGTAATTGTCAGGGACATCACGATACGATATTATGGGCTCCCTATTTAAAAAGAAGATGGAGAACAAGCTATGAAGGAAAATTACTGGAGTTTTGGTGCAGGTACAGCCAACTAGTGCAAAAATAATATTGCGATAGTGTCAAAATGATTTGCCAACCATCGTCAAAAATAATATCCCGATATTTGACCGTGTTGACCCCCCCCCCCCCCCCATAATTAATATGAACTAGAGAAAACTATTCAGGTAAGTGCATTATGTCACACTCGCATTCTCCATCGTCACTGATATGCAGTGTATCTTTGTCGGCTAAAACCCAAGATCAATTCCTCTGAAAGTGCTATGGAAAAGTACTATCGGATACTGTAATGTGTTGTGGGTCTTACTGCTTATTGATGGACAGCAGAAGCAGCAGGTGTGGACTGACTCAAGTGTTCCATTGATCTGTCAGGCTATTAATGGAACATTGTTGTCTAGCATGTTGTCTATCTACCACTGTAGACTATCTACAAGGACTGACTGGCCCTTGCTGTGTCTCACATGTTGTCTACCACTGGTAGACTATAAGTCTTTGCTAGGTAAAGCCCCACCTTATCTCAGCTTACTGGTCACCATAGCAGCACCCACCCGTAGCACGCGCTCCAGCAGGTATATTTCACTGGTCACCCCCAAAGCCAATTCCTCCTTTGGCCGCCTTTCTTTCCAGTTCTCTGCTGCCAATGACTGGAACAAACTGCAAAAATCACTGAAGCTGGAGACTCATATCTCCCTCACTAATTTTAAGCACCAGCTGTCAGAGGAGCTCACAGATCACTTCACCTGTACATAGCCCATCTGTAAATAGCCCATCCAACTACCTCATCCCCATACTGTTATTTATTTTGCTCCTTTGCACCCCAGTATCTCTACTTGCACATTCATCTTCTGCACATCTATCACTCCAGTGTTTAATTGCTATATTGTAATTATTTCGCCACTATGGCCTATTTATTGCCTACCTCCCTTATCGTACCTCATTTGCACACACTGTATCTAGACTTTTTCTGTTTTATTATTGACTGTATGATCGGTTGAAGAGCATGCATTTAGTTTTACTTGCATTTAAGAGCAGTTGGAGGCCACGGAAGGAGAGTTGTATGGCATTGAGCTCGTCTGGAGGTTAGTTAACACAGTGTCCAAAGAGGGGCCAGTATACAGAATGGTGTCGTCTACGTAGAGGTGGATCAGAGAATCACCAGCAGCAAGAGCGACATACAGAGAAGAGAGTCGGCCCGAGAATTGAACCCTGTGGCACCCCAATAGAGACTGCCAGAGGTCCGGACAACAGGCCCTCCGATTTGACACCCTCCGATTTGACACACTGAACTCTGTCTGGGAAGTAGTTGGTGAACCAGATGAGGCAGTCATTTAAGAAGCCAAGGCTGTTGAGTCTGCCGATAAGAATGTGGTGATTGACAGAGTCGAAAGCCTTGGCCAGGTCGATGAATACGGCTGCACAGTATTGTCTTTTATCGATGGCGGTTATGATATTGTTTAGGACCTTGAGCGTGGCTCGGAAACCAGATTGCATAGCGGAGGTACGGTGGGATTCGAAATGGTCGGTGATCTGTTTGTTAACTTGGCTTTCGAAGACCTTAGAAAGGCAGGGTAGGATAGATATAGGTTTGGGTCTAGCGTGTCTCCCCCTTTGAAGAGTGGGATGACCACGGCATCTTTCCAATCTTTGGGGATCTCAGACGATACGAAAGAGGGGTTGAACAGGCTAGTAATAGGGGTTGCAACAATTGCGGCGGATAATTTTAGAAAGGGAGGGTCCAGATTATCTAGCCCAGCTGAGTTGTAGGGGTCCAGATTTTGCAAATCTTTCAGAACATCAGCTATCTGGATTTGGGTGAAGGCGAAATGGGGTTGGCTTGGGCAAGTTGCTGTAGGGGGTGCAGGGCTGTTGACCGGGGTAGGAGTAGCCAGGTGGAAAGCATGGCCAGCCATAGAAAAATGCTTCTTGAAAATCTCAATTATCGTGGATTTATCGGTGGTGACAGTGTTTCCTAGCCTCAGTGCAGTGGACAGCTGGGAGGAGGTGCTCTTATTCTCCATGGACTTTACAGTGTCCCAGAACTTTTTGGAGTTTGTGCTACAGGATGCAAATTTCTGTTTGAAAAAGCTAGCCTTTGCCTTCCTAACTGCCAGTGTATATTGGTTCCTAACCTCCCTGAAAAGTTGCATATCGCGGGGGCTATTCGATGCTAATGCAGTATGCCACCGGATATTTTTGTGCTGGTCAAGGGCAGTCAGGTCTGGAGTGAACCATATCTGTTCCTGGTTCAAAAATGTTTGGAATGGGGTGGCAAGTAGCCTAGTGGTTAGAGCGTTGGACTTGTAACCGAAAGGTTGCAAGATTGAATCCCCAAGCTGACAAGGTAAAATAAATTATAAATAAAATACGTTGTTCTGCCCCTGAACAATAAGAATATGTTCTTAACTGACTTGCCTAGTTAAATAAAGATAAAATACAATTTAAATAAATTATTTAAGATGGTTAGGAAAGCACTTTTAAAGAATAATCAAGCATCCTCTACTGACGGAATGAGGCCAATATCCTTCCAGGATACCCGGGCCAGGTCGATTAGAAAGGCCTGCTTGCTGAAGTGTTTTAGGGAGTGTTTCACAGTGATGAGGGGTGGTTGTTTGACCGCAGACCCATTACGGACGCAGACAATGAGGCAGTGATCCCTGAGATCCTGGTTGAAGACAGCAGAGGTGTATTTAGAGGGCAAGTTGGTCAGGATGATATCTGTGAGGGTGCCCAAGTTTACGGATTTGGGGTTGTACCTGGTAGGTTCATTGATAATTTGTGTGAAATTGAGGGCATCTAGCTTAGATTGTAGGACGGCCGTGGTGTCAAGCATATCCCAGTTTACGTCACCTAGCAGTACGAGCTCTGAAGATAGATGGGGGGCAATCAATTCACATATGGTGTCCAGGGCACAGCAGGGGGCTGTAGTGGGTCTATAACAAGCGGCAATGGTGAGAGACTTGTTTCTGGAAAGGTGGATTTTTAGAAGTAGAAGCTCGAATTGTTTGGGCACAGACCTAGATAGTATGACAGAACTCTGCAGGATATCTCTGCAGTAGATTGCAACTCCGCCCCCTTTGGTAGTTCTATCTTGTCGGAAAATGTTATAGTTAGGGATGGAAATTTCAGGATTTTTGGTGGCCTTCCTAAACCAGGATTCAGACATGGCTAGGACATCCGGGTTGGCAGAGTGTGCTAAAGCAGTGAATAAAACAAACTTAGGGAGGAGGCTTCTGATGTTAACATGTATGAAACCAAGGCTTTTATGGTTACAGAAGTCAACAAATAAGAGAGCCTGGTGCATGGGAGTGGAGCTAGGCACTGCAGGTCCTGGATGAACCTCTACATCACCAGAGGAACAGAGGAGTAGGATAAGGGTACAGCTAAAGGCTATAAGAACTGGCCGTCTAGTGCGTTCGGAACAGAGAGTAAAAATAGCAGGTTTCTGGGCGCGGTAGAATAGATTCAAGGCATAATGTACAGACAAGGGTATGGTAGGATGTGAATACAGTGGAGGTAAACCTAGGCATTGAGTGACGATGAGAGAGATTTTGTCTCTAGAGACACCATTTAAACCAGGTGAGGTCACTGCATGTGTGGGAGGTGGAACAAAAGGGCTAGCTAAGGCATATTGAGCTGGGCTGGAGGCTCTACAGTTCTATGTTCCATTCTATTTGTCAGACCTGTTTTCCATCACTCCCAGGCTTTTAACTGATCAATTCTAATCTCACTTAACAATATTTTGCCTCCGCTTTTCCCCCTGCTTTTAAATTCTGTTAATCTATTCAATTAAATATGTAATGAATTTGCTGACTGCATGTCAATGGGATTAGTGCCTTAGCTTGCAGCTAGGATACACATATAGTGAAGTGAATACCAAAAACTGCCTACAGAACTGTTGGCCTTCCACTTTGAAGAAACCAATGGTTCATTACTACTTAAAGTGCTCCATTCTACTTTATTGACTGCTGTTGAAAAGTCAATGAGCTATGCTAGATAAGCTATATACTGTAGCAGGCTTCATTTATTTAGAGAGCTTTGCTCTGTGTTACCTATTCTAACCTAAGTTGCATTTGCTCACATTTGCCTATTACTTTCTTTTCACACTATTTAACATATTCGTCTGCTGTACATGATATGGCATGACAATGGTAGCATGTTTTGACTAAATTCCACACATCTCAGGGGAAGAAAGAAGTGGCCCTTGGGGGGTTTGATTGTGAATATGCCCTGGTTAAACCGAGGGAAAACCTTGTCCCCCTCCAAGCCCTTAGCACCTCCACCTTGGACATGTTGGCATATTGTTGTGGCATGATGCCAGGCAACTCATGGTACTTTCAGCTAGTACCACCCCTGCCTCCTCCCCTCTCGTCCTCCCTCCTCCTCCTCGTTGGGTGAAAGCACCGTAGCAGCCGGTCCCTCGGGGCCCGTGCATCCCGGGGTGAACACCTAGGTAGAGTCAAATAAACGTGTGATTTCATTACTCACATGAAACACCAGCAGCTCTCAATGCCGGCCAGAGGGCAAACTAAACGCTGCCGTCAGAAACAGGAAAACAGATATTTTTCTATTACATGAGCTACTGTAGTAAATGACCTTTCATAAACAAATTAGAAGTCCAATTCTCAAAGCTTTGGTCTTCTAGTGTTATGTGTACTGTCTATTTTTTAAATGAGCAATATGTTTCTCTTTCATATGTTCTCTTTATCTCTTTGTTACAGTAATATGGGATGGTTTCTGTTAATACAGATTGTGACATCAGTAGCAACAGAATAGAGGGCAGAGAGAGTAGAGAATAAAGAGAGGGAGAGAAAGAGAGGGAGAGAGAGAGCAGAGCAGAGAGAGTAGAGAATAAAGATAGGGAGAGAGAGGGAAAGAGAGAGCAGAGAGAGATAGAGAAATCATGAGATAACAAAAAGATAATTACTTGACACGTTGGAAAGAATTTACCAAAAAACTGAGCAAACTGGAATGCTATTTGGGCCTCAACAGAGAGTACACAGTGGCAGAATATCTGACCACTGTGACTGACCCACAATTAAGGAACATTTTGACTATGTACAGATTCAGTGAGCATAGGCATGCTATTGAGAAAGGCTGCCGTAGGCAGACCTGGCTCTCAAGAGAAAGCAGGCTATGTGCACACTGCCCACAAAATAAGGTGTAAACTGAGCTGCCTTTCCTAACCTCCTGCCAAATGTATGACCATATTAGAGACGCATATTTCCCTCAGATTACACAGACCCACGAAGATTTCCAAAACAAATCCAATTTTGATAAATGCCCATATCTATTGGGTGAAATACCACAGTGTGCCATCACAGCAGCAAGATTTGTGGCCTGTTGCCACAAGAAAAGGGCAACCCGTGAAGAACAAACACCATTGTAAATACAACCCATATTTCAGTTTATTTATTTTCCCTTTTGTACTATAACTATTTACACATCATTATCACACTGTACATAGCCATAATATGATGTTTGAAATGTGTCTATTATTTTGAAACTTGTTAGTGTAATCTTTACTGTTTTACTGTTTTTATTCATTATTTCACTTTTGTTTATTATCGGTTTCACTTGCTTTGGCAATATAAACATAGGTTTCCCATGCCAATAAAGCCGTCTGAATAGAATTGAATTGAGAGAGACAGAACACCTCCGGGCGAGGTGGGTGGCAGGATGTTTGTTAAGCATGGTAATTGGTAGTGTGAAGAATACCGGGGAGAAATATGGCTCTTCAAAGATCTGCTATAGCTACTGCAAGTCTCTCTCTCTGTCTTTCACTCTCTTTCTCTCGCTGTCTCTCTCTTTTTCTCTCTCTTTCTCCATCTCTCTCTCTCTTTGTCTGCACTTTCACTTTCATCCCCCCGGATTAAATCATTTAATATCTTATATAAGGACAGATTAGAAAACTGTGGGCCCAAACAAGCGTCTTCAAACAGTTATACGATTCGGATGTGGGAAGGGAAACGCATGAATGGCTGGCTATCTTTTTTCAATTTGCTGACTGCTGTGACATTTTGCAATGGTGGGAAATAGTACAAAATGGAAATGATCCAATGTAATGTTGCTCCCTGCTCTCCGCCAGCTGCTTTTGACTGATGTTGGCTGAGCTCATCTGACAGGATCCATTTAAATAGGAATCTTTTTTCATCTACCACGTTGCCCAAAGTGGATGTTTTTCTAACTGGGGATCTGACCTTACTGGGGGTGTGACCTGTGTGATCTATGGGAGGAGATGGAACGCTCAGAACCTTCTAATAAAAGGCTATAAAACACAGAGAATCACCAGGGAGCTCTATCTAGGAGTGATAGGTACACCTGGTGCATTCTGTGCATATAGTTTTGATTTATGTATGAGCCAGATGGCGTTGTGAAGGATTTCTGAAGGTAATATTTTACGATGATGAAAAGCCTCTACACATGGTGTCTCGAGACGCTAAGCTCTCATATAGTAAACAATACAGTTTACGTCACATCACTGTATGGGCAATAACAATGACTGGTGTTGAAATACACTATAGATAGAAAAGCATGTGGACACCCCTTCAAATGAGTGGATTCAGCTATGTAGTATGTCTAAATACACTGGATTACCAAAAGTATGTGGACACCTGCTTGTCGAACATCTCATTCCAAAATCATGAGCATTAATATGGAGTTGGTCCCCCCTTTGGTATCCCCTAACAGCCTCCACTCTTCTGGGGAGGCTTTCCACTAGATGTTGAAACATTGCTGCGGGGACTTGCTTACATTCAGCCACAAGAGCATTAGTGAGGTCCGGCACTGATGTTGGGCGATTAGGCCTGGCTCTCAGTCGGCGTTCCAATTCATCCCAAAGGTGTTTGATGGGGTTGGGATCAGGGCTCTGTGCGGGCCAGTCAAGTTCTTCCACACCGATCTCGACAAACCATTTCTGTATGGACCTCGCTTTGTGCATGGGGGCATTGTCATGCTGAAACAGGAAAGGGCCTTCCCCAAACTGTTGCCACAAAGTTGGAAGCACAGAATTGTCTAGAATGTCATTGTAGCGTTAAGATTTCCCTTCACTGGAACTAAGGGGCCTAGCCCGCACCATGAAAAACAGCCCTAGACCATTATTCCTCCTCCACCAAACTTTACAGTTGACACTATGCCTTTGAGCAGGTAGTGTTCTCCTGGCATCTGCCAAACCCAGAATCGTCCGTCAGACTGCCAGATGGTGAAGCGTGATTCATCACTCCAGAGAACGCGTTTCCACTGCTCCAGAGTCCAATCGCAGTGAGCTTCACACCACTCTAGCCGACGCTTGGCATTGCTCATGGTGATCTTAGGCTTGTGTGCAACTGCTCGGCCATGGAAACCCATTTCATGAAGCTCCCTACGAACAGTGCTGACATTGCTTCTAGAGGCAGTTTGGAACTCACTCGGTAGTGAGTGTTGCAAACGAGGACAGACAATTTTTATGCACTTCAGCACTCGCTGGTCCTGTCTTGTGAGCTTGTGTGGTCTACCACTTCACGGCTGAGCCGTTGTTGCTCACATCACAATAACAGCACCTACAGTTGACAAACTGACATGTTGGAAAGGTGGCATCCTATGACTGTGCCACGTTGAAAGTCACTGGAGGTCTCCATTAAGGCCATTCTACTGCCAATGTCAGTCTATGGAGATTGCATGGCTCTGTGCTCGATTTTCTACACCTGCAATGGGTGTGGCAGAAATAACTGAATCCACTCATTTGAAGCAGTGTCTACATACCTTTGTATATAAAGTGTATATACACTGAGTGTACGAACACCTTCCTAATATTGAGTTGCACACCCCCCCCCCACCCCTCATCTCAGCCACTGAGATGGTTGGGTTTAGTGGAAGGCTAGCGTAGCGACGGCAAGCCATCGTAGTACATCAACACTGATTCTTACACAGAGCTGGGAGCTCTCTCTGTTCTCACCCCCAGAACACTAGCAGAAAGTGAAGAAAGTGGCTTGGCAAAGCTGAAGTGATTGGATGGGTTCTCCTCGGCTAAGTTCCAAATGCCACCCTATTTCCTATGTAGTGCACTTCTAAACTAAAAAGCACCCGATTTGTGGCCAAAGTCTAGTTTTTGTGACCACATTCACAATGTCCCTGGCGTTGTCTGTTGTGACATGGATTGTTATGTTGGGCCTCTAAAGTAGAGGTCTTCAAGGGTCAAAAAATGTGGACCTGTTCCGAAATGGAACTGGGGCTTTTCTACCAGACCCGTTACGCATAAATACATGTTTTAATATAGAGACTCGTTCCCAACGGACCTGAGGACAACTAGAAGCAGCAGAAATGTCAATGTGTAAACTACTTTATTAACCTGAGCTGATAAAGCGTCAAGGGAAAGAGAGGTGCCGCTCTAGCAGGCGGAGGAGGGACTTTGCGGTGTGTGTACTGTGAACGAGTGACACGGGAGCAAGTAGGAGGGAGGGAGAGTCAGCAACCCACCATACCAAGCCGACTCGCCCAATTAACTTCTAGCTTGTCATAGCTAGGTTATGTATCATCCAACATGATTACGTAGTACCTGTCTTGACTGCATCAAACGAAGAGAAGTTATTTATCTAACCTAGCTAAACTAGCTAGGCTGCATGCGCTTTGTACTGACCAGTTACAAATAACAACACCTCAGATAGTAGCAGCCTACCTGTTGGCTCTTTCAGTTTTAGCATATCCTTCTCGTTAAACTTTTAATCACGTCATTTTAATCCCATCGTCCACTGATTAGATCATCTCCTAATTTGTTTTGCCACAAACGGGGGCTCTATGACAACCACAACAACAAGCTCTTGTCACTGCATATTCTCGTTGAGCAGTGGCGACATAATACTAACGTTTTATCCACAACTCTCTGTCCATCGCCGTTGTAATCGACTGTGAAGCCAAAATGATCCTGAATTTGAGATTTAAATGATGACGGAGGATCCTCCAATTCTGGTTTATCTCGCCAACGTACAGACCTAGTTCCTGGCTGCGCCTCACAAAAGGATAGTTTTAAATGCACCAGTTAAGATTATAATTTGCATTACAAACTGCGCCAAGGTTCTCGTTTGTTGTTTTAACTGAATAGCCTAAAAAAATTTAAAAAAATCAGTGCGATGGCATACAAGGCAGCGTAGGTATAGTTTATTTGATTTATTTATTATTATGTAATCATTCTGGTTCAGAGGTCCCCATACTGAATGGTTTGGTATGAATACATGCACCGTTACAACCCTACTACCCATGAGTGTACTGTCAAATTGCCGTTTTCTGAGGGCAATTGTCCATTCTAGTAATTCAACACACACACACACACACTTCTATAGAGATGTATCCCTCCCTTGGCATCTGTTAATAATGGTTCGTGACTCATTCTGCCCACTGGTCTGACGTCTTCTTTAAATAAACAGGCCTTTTCCATCCGTCTCGTCCCCGACTGACTGTCGCTAAATTCACATCCCAACTTTATTCCCCCGTTCTGTTCTATTCTGTTCCCAGCTCCCTCCCTGGGGGCTGGGGCGGTGACTCATCAGAGAGAGAAAAGACAGACATGGGAGATTTAGGGGTATAGAGAGAGAGGGTACTGATATGCCCTTCAGATAGACAAACATTATACAATGTGTATTCCTGTAACTCCCATACGGTACTATACAGTACCTTACTGTCTCAATCTCAGGTTGTAAACAGTGTACTGCACACCATGCAGTAAAGACAGGTTGTTTACGGCAGGGCAGGCTTGTTTACGGCAGGGCAGGCTTGTTTACAGCTGGGCAGGCTTGTTGATGAAACTAATAAGGCATGATGTTGTGATGGAACAGTAGGATGAGTGAAAGATGCCATCTGATTGATTGTTGTGGTTAAGTAACGCTGACAGAATCGACTACTGAAACCTTCCTTGGGTTAGGGTTCTGACCTGAACTGTACTGTGCCAACTTGGATATTTTCTTTTCACATCCTTTGACATCGCACATGTCCTTTCCAGCATTGTTCAAACCATGAGGGTAGATGTGTTAGCAGGCCAGTGCAGTACAGCTCTGTTCAGCTTGGCGGGGTCTATGTTTCATCCCTCTCTAGTCGGTCTGTGATCTGTGAGGCTCTTACCGCAGTGGTCGGTTTCTAGTGTTTAGGATCTGAGCTGATTAACTGTTGCTAGGCTGACTGGTTGTTCCCCTCCACCTCCTAAATTAGAAAGGGGAAGGAATGTGACATATTGGCTGTCATCACAAGGATTTACACGGAAGTGCTGTGTGGTGCTGTAGAAGTGTAGATTCAGAGTTGCTTTGCTCACTGAGATGTGGTGCCCTGTCTGGACCTGCCCTGGCCTCTGCCACTGCAATTACTCCCTCACACCTAGCTCTTTCTACCTCTCCCATAACGCTCTCTACCTCACCCTTAGCTTCGCTCTACCTCACGCCCCTCTCTACCTCACCCTACCTCATCCCCACTGGTTCCAATGCCTCACTGGGTGAGTTAGAGCATGGTGCTGAAAGCATCAAGTTTATGGTTGGTTTAATTTCTGCTTGCTCCACAGACACTTAATATATATTTGTATGTCAATATGAACTATAAATGCAATTTGGATGAAAGATTCTGTATGCTCATTAGTTACTCTTTCGCACTCTCCGTGACTCTCCTCTACCTTTCTCTACCTCCCCTACCTCTCTCTATCTCTGTCAACCTCCACTACCTCTCTCTACCTCTCTCTACCTCCCCTACCTCTTTCTACCTCCCCTACCTCTCTCTACCTCCACTACCTCTCTCTACCTCCACTGCCTCTCTATACCTCCCCTACCTCTCTCTACCTCCACTACCTCTCTCTACCTCCACTGCCTCTCTCTACCTCCCCTACCCCTCTCTACCTCCACTGCCTCTTTCTACCTCCCTTACCTCTCTCTACCTCCACTACCTCTCTCTACCTCCATTGCCTCTTTCTACCTCCCCTACCTCTCTCAACCTCCCCTACCTCTCTACCTCTCCTACCCCTCTCTACCTCCCCTACCTTTCTCTACCTCCACTGCCTCTCTCTACCTCCACTTCATCTCTCTACTTCCCTTACCTCTCTCTTCTTCTCTCTACCTCCACTACCTCTCTCTACCTCCCCAACCTCTCTCTACCTCCCCTACCTTTCTCTACCTCCACTGCCTCTCTCTACCTCCACTTCATCTCTCTACCTCCCCTACCTCTCTCTACCTCAACTGCCTCTCTCTACCTCAACTGCCTCTCTCTACCTCCACTTCCTCTCTCTACCTCAACTTCCTCTCTCTACCTCAACTGCCTCTCTCTACCTCCCCTACCTCTCTCTACCTCCACTGCCTCTTTCTACCTCCCCTACCTCTCTCTACCTCCACTTCCTCTCTCTACCTCCACTACCTCTCTCTACCTCCCCTACCTCTCTCTACCTCAACTGCCTCGCTCTACCTCCCCTACCTCTCTCTACCTCCACTTCCTCTCTCTACCTCAACTACCTCTCTCTACCTCCCCTACCTCTATCTCCACTTCCTCTCGCTACCTCCACTACCTCTCTCTACCTCCCATATCTCCCTCTACCTCCACTACCTCCCTCTACCTCTCTCTACGTCCCTTACCTCTCTCTACCTCCACTACCACTCTCTACCTCCACTACCTCTCTCTACCTCCACTGCCTCTCTCTACCTCTTCTACCCCTCTCTACCTCCACTGCCTCTTTCTACCTCCCCTACCTCTCTCTACCTCCACTGCCTCTTTCTACCTCCCTTACCTCTCTCTACCTCCACTACCTCTCTCAACCTCCCCTACCTCTCTACCTCTCCTACCCCTCTCTACCTCCTTTACCTCTCTCTTCTTCTCTCTACCTCCCCTACCTCTCTCTACCTCCCCAACCTCTCCACTACCGCTCTCTACCTCCACTTCATCTCTCTACTTCCCCTACCTCTCTCTACCTCCACTACCTCTCTCTACGTCCCTTACCTCTCTCTACCTCCACTACCTCTCTGTCTCCACTACCTCTCTCTACTTCCCCTACCTATATCTACCTCAACTGCCTCTCTCTACCTCTCTCTTCTTCTCTCTACCTCCCCTACCTCTTTCTACCTCCCTTACCTCTCTCTACCTCCACTACCTCTCTCTACCTCCACTGCCTCTCTCTACCTCCCCTACCGCTCTCTACCTCCACTTCATCTCTCTACTTCCCCTACCCCTCTCTACGTCCCCTACCTCTCTCTACCTCAACTGCCTCTCTCTACCTCAACTGCCTCTCTCTACCTCAACTGCCTCTCTCTACCTCCACTGCCTCTCTCTACCTCCACTTCCTCTCTCTACCTCCACTTCCTCTCTCTACCTCCAATACCTCTCTCTACCTCCCCTACCTCTCTCTACTTCCCCTACCTCTCTCTACTTCCCCTACCTCTCTCTACCTCAACTGCCTCTCTCTACCTCCCCTACCTCTCTCTACTTCCCCTACCTCTCTCTACTTCCCCTACCTCTCTCTACCTCAACTGCCTCTCTCTACCTCCCCTACCTCTCTCTACTTCCCCTACCTCTCTCTACTTCCCCTACCTCTCTCTACCTCAACTGCCTCTCTCTACCTCCCCTACCTCTCTCTACGTCCCTTACCTCTCTCTACCTCCACTACCTCTCTCTACCTCCTCTACCTCTCTCGACCTCCACTACTTCTCTCTTCCTCCCCTACCTCCCCTACCTCTCTCTACCTCCCCTACCTCTCTTTACATCTGCTACCACTCTCTAACTGCTCTCTCTTTTAGAGCCACACCAACACACAGCCAGCCTAGCATCATATACAGTATTCACTCTCACTCCTCCAGGAAATTGAGACATCCATATATTTGATGTTCTTGTGGTGAATCCCTGGAATCATTAGCCCCTCTCTCTCCCTCCCTAAGAGACGTCTTCAGTGCCCTACCATGCAAACAATCCTTCTTCTGATACCTCCTACACAGTGGCCCCTCCAAGACATATACATGTGGAAGTGACAGCCGGGTCTTGAAAAATGCGTAAATCCCATTTAAAGTGCATGTAAAGCAATTAAGGAGTGGCTAGCACCAGTTAAGTAAGGAATTCAATTGTCTATGTGGCAACACTAGGTTGACAAATTATCCCTGTGAAGCCGGCACAGGCAGGCAGGCAAGGCACATACGTTACAGAGTCATTGTCTGCACAAATGGAGCGTCCCCTAGCTAATGTCATCTAGAGTTTTACAGGCGAACAGAGGGTGAGATTATGGGCTCTGCTCAATGGCATGAAGGCCTAGCTAATTATACAGTGCATTCGGAAGGTATTCGGACCCCTTGACTTTTTCCACATTTGTTATATTGCAGCCTTATTCTAAAATGGATTAAATGGTCCCCCCCCCCTCATCAATCTACACACAATAGCCCATAATAACAAAGCAAAACCAGGTAAAAAATAAATAAAACATTTAACGGAAATATCACATTTACATAAGTATTCAGACCTTTACTCAGTACTTTGTTGCAGCACCTTTGGCAGCGATTACAGCCTCGAGTCTTCTTGGGTATGACACTACAAACTTGGCACACCTGTATTTTGGGAGTTTCTCCAATTCTCTGCAGATCCTCTCAAGCTCTGTCAGGTTGGATGGGGAGCTACGCTGCACAGCTATTTTCAGGTCTCTCCAGAGATGTTAGAATCGGGTTCAAGTCTGGGCTCTGGCTGGGCCACTCAAGGACATTCAGATACTTGTCCTGAAGCAAATCAAATCAAATCAAATTTATTTATATAGCCCTTCGTACATCAGCTGAAATCTCAAAGTGCTGTACAGAAACCCAGCCTAAAACCCCAAACAGCAAGCAATGCATGTGAAAGAAGCACGGTGGCTGGGAAAAACTCCCTAGGAAAAACTCCTGAGAAAGGCCAAAAACCTAGGAAGAAACCTAGAGAGGAACCAGGCTATGAGGGGTGGCCAGTCCTCTTCTGGCTGTGCCGGGTGGATATTATAACAGAACATGGTCAAGATGTTAAAATGTTCGTAAATGACCAGCATGGTCAAATAATAATAATCATAGTAATTGTCGAGGGTGCAACAAGCACGTCCGGTGAACAGGTCAGGGTTCCGTAGCCGCAGGCAGAACAGTTGAAACTGGAGCAGCAGCATGGCCAGGTGGACTGGGGACAGCAAGGAGTCATCATGCCAGGTAGTCCTGAGGCATGGTCCTAGGGCTCAGGTCCTCCGAGAGAAAGAAAGAAAGAGAGAAAGAGAGAATTAGAGAGAGCATATTTACATTCACACAGGACACCGGATAAGACAAGAGAATACTCCAGATGTAACAGACTGACCCCAGCCCCCCGACACATAAACTACTGCAGCATAAATACTGGAGGCTGAGACAGGAGGGATCAGAAGACACTGTGGCCCCATCCGATGATACCCCCGGACAGGGCCAAACAGGCAGGATATAACCCCACCCACTTTGCCAAAGCACAGCCCCCACACCACTAGAGGGATATCTACAACCACCAACTTACCGTCCGAAGACAAGGCCGAGTATAGCCCACAAAGATGTCCGCCACGGCACAACCCAAGGGGGGGGGCGCCAACCCAGACAGGAAGACCACGTCAGTGGCTCAACCTACTCAAGTGACGCACCCCTCCCATGGACGGCATGGAAGAACACCAGTAAGTCAGTGACCCAGCCCCTGTAAAAGGGTTAGAGGCAGAGAATCCCAGTGGGAAGAGGGGAACCGACAAGGCAGAGACAGCAAGGGCGGTTCGTTGCTCCAGCCTTTCCGTTCACCTTCACACTCCTGGGCCAGACTATACTTAATCCTAGGACCTACTGAAGAGATAAGTCTTCAGTAAAGACTTAAAGGTTGAGACTGAGTCTGCGTCTCTCACATGGGTAGGCAGACCATTCCATAAAAATGGAGCTCTATAGGAGAAAGCCCTACCTCCAGCCGTTTGCTTAGAAATTCTAGGGACAGTTAGGAAGCCTGCGTCTTGTGACCGTAGCGTACGTGTAGGTATGTACAGCAGGACCAAATCGGAAAGATAGGTAGGAGCAAGCCCATGTAATGCTTTGTAGGTTAGCAGTAAAACCTTGAAATCAGCCCTTGCCTTAACAGGAAGCCAGTGTAGGGAGGCTAGCACTGGAGTAATATGATCAAATTTTTTGGTTCTAGTCAGGATTCTAGCAGCCGTATTTAGCACTAACTGAAGTTTGTTTAGTGCTTTATCCGGGTAGCCGGAAAGTAGAGCATTGCAGTAGTCGAGCCAAGAAGTAACAAAAGCATGGATTAATTTTTCTGCGTCATTTTTGGACAGAAAGTTTCTGATTTTTGCAATGTTACGTAGATGGAAAAAAGCTGTCCTTGAAGCAGTCTTGATATGTTCTTCAAAAGAGAGATCAGGGTCCAGAGTAACGCCGAGGTCCTTCACAGTTTTATTTGAGACGACTGTACAACCATCCAGATTAATTGTCAGATTCAACAGAAGATCTCTTTGTTTCTTGGGACCTAGGACAAGCATCTCTGTTTTGTCCGAGTTTAAAAGTAGAACATTTGCAGCCATCCACTTCCTTATGTCTGAAACACAGGCTTCTAGCGAGGGCAATTTTGGGGCTTCACCATGTTTCATTGAAATGTACAGCTGTGTGTCGTCCGCATAGCAGTGAAATTTAACATTATGTTTTCGAATGACATCCCCAAGAGGTAAAATATATAGTGAAAACAATAGTGGTCCTAGAACGGAACCTTGAGGAACACCGAAATTTACAATTGATTTGTCAGAGGACGAACCATTCACAGAGACAAACTGATATCTTTCCGACAGATAAGAAGCCACTCCTGCGTTATCTTGGCTGTGTCCTTAGGTTCGTTGTTCTGTTGGAAGGTGAACCTTCGCCCCAGTCTGAGGTCCTGAGCGCTCTGGAGCAGGTTTTCATCAAGGATCTCTCTGTACTTTGCTCCGTTCATCTTTCCCTCAATCCTGACTAGTCTCCCATTCCCTGCCACTGAAAAACATCCCCACAGCATGATGATGCCACCACCATGCTTCACCGTAGGGATGGTGCCAAGTTTCCTCCAGACGTGACGCTTGGCATTCAGGCCAAAGAGTTCAATGTTGGTTTCATCAGACCAGAGAATCTTGTTTCTCATGGTCTGAGAGTCCTTTAAGTGCCTTTTGGCAAACTCCAAGCGGGATGTCTTTTGCCTTTTACTGAGTAGTGGCTTCCGTCTGGCCACTCTACCATAAAGGCCTGATTGGTGGAGTGCTGCAGAGATTGTTGTCCTTCTGGAAGGTTCTCCCATCTCCGCAGAGGAACTCAGGAGCTTTGTCAGAGTGACCATTGAGTTCTTGGTCACCTCCCTGACCAAGACCCTTCTCAGCTCTAGGAATAGTCTTGGTGGTTCTAAACTTCTTCCATTTAACCTTTTCACATGTGAGTTCCAAATATCTCTAATGGTCGCCCCAGCGTGAGTAGTTTTATGCAGGTGATGTCAGAATGCACTCACTGTTCCAAAATGTGATTGTTACGCAGGACAGTAAACACGCGCTGCCTGCTAATGTTTCAACTTGTCAAATTTAAAATTATTTTTGAACAAGTTGTATTTTGAATTGAGGTGTGTTCTGCTTCCTCATTAATGGACATAGAAGTAGCCCATTTCAGTGTTGCGGACAATTTATGTTTGAGGCTTTACTGAGCTGGACAAACTTCCCTCTTCCAGGAGAGCCCTTCCCCATTTTTCCCGCCCATTTTTTCCCCACATCAAGTATGCAGACATTTACGCAGTCTTGCACGAACTACCACATTTTCTGACCAGCTCTAGCATTGCCTCCATAGTTGTTTTCCTTACAAATAATAACGTTGGACATGTGTGCGTTCCTATCAATGTAAGTGCCTTATTTTCTGTATATCGTGTTGTCTTTTCTACTGTAGCATGAAGTATGTATGTATGTATGTATGTATGTATGTATGTATGTATGTATGTATGTATGTATGTATGTATGTATGTATGTATGTATGTATGTATGTATGTATGTATGTATGTATGTATGTATGTATGTATGTATGGAGCATAATGTATTTACAGTTTCATTCACATGTTTTCAAGTACTGGTGACAAATAATGCATTCCGATTATTGCATAGATTGTAATGGACACCTATGATGTGCGTAAAATACTTTTTTGAATGTTGTACTGATTGTAATGAGCTAATGCTAAGCTATTTGCCAGCTATGTGTGGCTCCATGTTTGTTGACATTATACAATGCATTCTGGGTGTTACGTAAACGTCTGTCAGACCAAAGATGTTATAATGAGATGAAGGAATGGTCCATTCATCTTTTGGGTAAACTTCTGGAAGTGAATGAAGGGAAGTGAAGGATCATAGATGACACACTTTTCAACATGCATTCATACCAACCTCATCTTGTCTCCTCTTGTTATATTTGGTTGATGTGAAAAACAAACATTGCACCGCGCACAAACTACCCATCGTCGGGTTCACTTTCGTTTTCTAGAAAGTGTTTTACTCAATTATTTTGATCAATGTCGAGCTCACCCATGATGGATGAATTATACATAATAATTGCTATTAGCTAATTTATATTGTGGTTTCTGTCAGCCGAGAGTTATCTAAATATGACCGCTTTATTACAACATTGTCACGTCCTGACCAGCAGAGGGCGTAATGGTGTTAGTTTTGGTCAGGATGTGGCAGGGGTTTTGTGTGTGTGAATGGTTGTGTTGGTGATTGGGACTCTCAATTGAAGGCAGGTGTGTTGAGTTGCCTTTGATTGGGAGTCCTATATAGGAGTGTGTGTTTTTCTTTGGGGTTGTGGGTAGTTGTTCTTGCATTGCGTTTTGTGTGCCTGCAAGACTGTTGCTGTCGTGTATTGTTTTTGTCCGGTGGATGCTTTACTCCTTTTTAGAATTAAAATATGAGTATCCACATTCCCGCTGCGCCTTGGTCCATTTCTGAAGACAACTGTTACAAACATGCGCATAGGCTCCCGTTAGTTGTTTTAACTGAATAGCCTACAATGTTGTTTCAGTGCAATGACATACAAGACAGCGTAGGCATAGTTTATAGACCTAGTTTATTTTATTTTATTTATTTTTTATTATGTAATCAATGAAGGGAAGTTAGCTCTAGGATTAATGTGGCCTACATTTTCCGGTTTGTATGATTATGTCATGCTGTTGCTACTTCTGTGAATGTGTGAACATCCAAAAATAAGCTGGTCACATTAAGGACATAACTTTGTAAGGACTGTGTTTGTGCAAACTGCTTCTGTGAAAAAACAGTGTTGCAGGCTCAAATGCTGACTGATGTGTCAATCGAAACTGGATGTCCTAAATAAGCCTTCTAATCACACCGGTTTGAGTGTACGCTGCAGGGACCACTGTAGAATGATCACACCGGTTTGAGTGTACGCTGCAGGGACCACTGTATAATGATCACACCAGTTTGAGTGTACGCTGCAGGGACCACTGTAGAATGATCACACCGGTTTGAGTGTACGCTGCAGGGACTACTGTAGAATGATCACACTGGTTTGAGTGTACGCTGCAGGGACCACTGTAGAATGATCACACCAGTTTGAGTGTACGCTGCAGGGACCACTGTAGAATGATCACACCGGTTTGAGTGTACACTGCAGGGACTACTGTAGAATGATCACACCGGTTTGAGTGTACGCTGCAGGGACTACTGTAGAATGATCACACCGGTTTGAGTGTACGCTGCAGGGACCACTGTAGAATGATCACACCGGTTTGAGTGTACGCTGCAGGGACCACTGTAGAATGATCACACCGGTTTGAGTGTACACGGCAGGGACCACTGTAGAATGATCACACCGGTTTGAGTGTAAGCTGCAGGGACCACTGTAGAATGATCACACCGGTTTGAGTGTACGCTGCAGGGACCACTGTACAATGGTACCCTTCCCCAGATCTGTGCCTCCACACAATCCTGTCTCGGAGCTCTTTGGACAATTCCTTCAACCTCATGGCTTGTTTTTTACTCTGACATGCACTGATAACTTTATGTAGACAGGTGTGTGCCTTTCCAAATCATGTCCAATCAATTTAATTTACCACAGGCGGACTGCAATCAAGTTGTAGAAACATCTCAATGATGATCAATGGAAACAGGATGCACCTGAGTTCAATTTCAAGTCTCATAGCAAAGGGTCTGAACAGTTCTGTAAATAAGATATTTCTGTTTTTTATTTTTAATATAAAAACCTGTTTCTGCTTTGTCATTATGGGGTATTGTGTGTAGATTGATGAGGGAAATCATTTATTTAATCCTTCCCGTGTGTGTGTGTGTGTGTGTGTGTGTGTGTGTGCGTGCGTGCGTGTGTGTGAGTGAGTTAGATGAAGGACGTTTAAACGTGGTTGTGCTGTATTGTAGGAGATAGAGAGAGGTCCATGTGGAGGTAGGCTGTCTGGTAATTTAGACTAATCAGACGGCCAAAACAACAGCTTTGGCGTTCTGGAGAAACATGACTCATGTTATGTTGTCTCTCTAGTGCATTTTAAGATGGTCATTTTCTACTGGCATTAGAATGTCATCAGATGGACGTGTATTAAGACGTGTATAATCAATGGGTGTGTTTTGTATTGTTATTTGTCTTTAATATATTTTATTCCCCATAGAAGTATGTATTGTAGCTTCGCTAAGCAGAATCATAATAGTCATAGTGAGGTCTGAGGCTAAGAAGGAAGAGATCATTATAAGAATCAATACAGGTTTGATCAATGATCACTAATCATGATGACTGATTACTGTCATCATCAACATTGTAGCATAATGCCCCACAGTCGAAAGCTTTCTAGATGACATTTGCTCTAACAAGGCTTGATGACAAATGATTTGTTCTTTAACCTCGAGCAGCTCCGCTCAGCTCAGTGCAGACAGAGCAAAAGCTGAAGGCCTTGCAGTGAAACCAGTGAACCCGGTTGGCTGGGGGTGACAGTGAGAGATGTTAAAGGTACAATCTGGGATCTGGGAATCTGTTCAATGGTCAGTTCAACTCTTGGTCCTTACCCATTGAATCTTGGAGAGGGGTTATATATCCCCAACCCAATATCTCAGCTGTATAGGAAAACATGTGACGAGGCTGCCGTTTTGCTGAGAAACAAATCCCAGATTGTAGCTTTAAAGCCAGCAGAGGGTCCTCTCTGTCCAGACCAGACCAGAGGAGCATCTCTCTTGCTGACTGCGTCCCAAATGGCACCCCCCTATTCCTTTTAGTGCACTACTTTTGACCAGAGCTCTATGGGCCCTGGTCAAAAGTACTATACTATATAGGGAAAATGCAGCCATTTGAGACGCAGCCTCCGTTACTGTGCTGCTGGATCGAAGGTGACATGTGACAACTAGAGGCACAGCTGGCTCCATCTAATGTCACATCGCTATAATGTGGTTTAGAGAATTGCCTGTGAGCAAGAAGGCTTATTTTTATCCAATAAACCCGACATCCCCCTTCCTCCTCCTTCCTCCTCCTCCATTTCAAATCTCTTTTTTAAAGAAAAATAATACTTGGAGATGGTGCCAAACTGGACATTTTGTAGATTTTTAAAATGCATTTCATATTTGTTGTTGTTGTTTCGATGACTACTCTGTTAGTTCCGAGGACATCTATGTTTGAAGATATGAAATGAATGCTCGGTAAGTAGAAGGGTTGTTCTCCTATCTACAGTATGTTGTCTGACCATCTGTCATGGTTAGTCTGTGTTGATTCACACCTATTCCTCTAGACGACGTGGCTCTGTGAGTCTTTCCTCCTGTAGCGTCACAATGGAGCGTTGTGCTGATCAGCATTCTCTAAGGGTCACGCTGAGTTGGATGTCTAGTCACGCAATGGCAGTGTAAGCACACGCGATCTATTAAGACCCATCACCTACTCTCCTGGATGTATGGGGTCATGTGATGGGCCTCAATATAGCTATAGAAATCACGATCGTGTTGGATTATGTGTTATTCTTGAAACCTGATTTGTTTAATGCAAAGACTTAATGATGCGCACCTGTCAATCTGTAGTCTATGGTAGAAACTGAATGGTTATCTTTGAAATAGATCCACTGCCGTTATACATAACGATCCAAGACAGAAAACCATCTCCAAATGCTGATGGAGTTTATTGACAGAAATATATAAGGGCCTTGATTGCATCCATCCAGAGAGGCCTAATTACAATTATCATCTATTCAAATAGATGAGGCTGAATTTCAGTCTGCCATTTCAGTGGAGTTAGTTTGTGAAGTATAGAAATTAGCGTAAATAAGCGCAAGCCTTCCTGCATCATTCTCTTTCCATAAAAGCTGTTCCCATCTAAAGGAGAACTGCAAATGTTTGGCATTTTAAACTAACATACAGCATAGTTATCCTGTTACATAACATCTGTCTACCTTTAGGCTCAAAGTCCTAGGAAACACCGGGATGCAATTATCATGAAAGGTCATTTAATATAGCAGAATATAGCAGGACATTCACATTCACTCCGATGCATAAATAATGCAAACATTAAGCAGGAAGAACAGCTCAGGAGGAGAATATATTTCCCTTAGTTATGTTTTGGTGGCTAGTCATAAAGGCTAGTATTGCTCATTCAGGCCTCTGTTGCAATTTCTGGGTAAATTAAAGTACGTTAGATTGGGAACACGTTTGCTAAATGTGTCTTTAACATTCATTTGAATTGTCAAAATGACTGTAATTCATTGTTGAAGGGTCATGGGTATTATTCATATTTCAACAAACCGATACAGTATCTCAAGAATAATATTTCAAATACATCTGGAAGTTGTGGAAGGTAGCCTAGCAGTTAAGAGCGTTGGGCCAGTAACTGAAAGGTTGCTGGTTTGAATCCCTTAGCCAACTAGGTGAAAAATGTGTCGACGTGCCCTTGAGCAAGGCACTTAACCCTAATTGTTCCTGTAAATCTCTCTGGATAAGAGTGTTTGCTGAAATGTAAGTTGTAAAAAAAGAATTCTCACACGTCCAGCTTCGTTTTAGTCTTCACTCTGTTCCTTATACAATCTACCATGAAATCAATGCATTTGATGTATGATATCTGTAAAAAATAAAAATAAAAAATGCAATTGCTACAGATTGCTTTTACACACCTAGCAGGTGTTCTTATAGACGTGGACATGTGTGGAATAGCCTAAGTAAACCATTTTCCCATCTTGTCCTTATTTTACAGTGTCTTGTGTGTTTCTCCCTGTTTCTGTGTTTTGGAGCATTACCTGTTTATGACATAACCACATGTCTTCTTCTAATTAATTAACTGTGAATTAAGCAGCGATTTGTGCTAACGAAGATTCACGGCAGTAGACACTCACAGGCCTGTGAAGACAGAAAAATCATATGACTGCTCTGCTGCGACAGGGTGCGAGTGAGAGGAAATCCATGTAGACTGTGTGTGTTTGTGTGCGTGCGTGTGTGTGTGGAGCCATGTTAGATGTGAGATGTGTGTTTGAAGTCTGTGAGTGTGGGGACTTTTGGGTTGTTCTATCTAGGCTCCTTAGGCTGTGTGTATTCCTGTCTCTATCATCTCAGTCAGTGTCTCCCATAGACATCCATGGTGTTCTCTCTGTTGTTTCCTGAGGACATGTATGATATTGTCTCGTATGTCTGAGCTATATGAAGACTGGCACCAGATTGTTACTGAATTGCTCTGTGGCCAGCTGTCATATGTTATTGTGAATGGCCTGTCTCAGTCTGCCTCTCTTGCCCTTTGGCAACTGTCCCTTTCTCTGTCGTGTGCATCTGGGTCGCACTACAGGTGCCAAAATTGCTTTTTGATGGTTCAAAAAGAATGCATCCGCTGTAAAGTGCCATGTTTACCCTTGATTAACAATTAATGGACACATTTAAGTGAATTTAAAATAAAGATTTAATACATTCTTGACAGGTGTTAATACAGCATACATCCTCTCTAAAAACACACTGAGTTATTTCTCTCTCTCTCTTTCTCTCTCTCTCTCTCTCTCTCTCTCTCTCTCTGTCTGTCTCTCTCTCTCTATCTCTCTCTCTCTTTCTCTCCTTAGTTTTGCTCTTGTCCTTGATCTCACAGCACCCCTCCCTCCCTGTGTTGCTGGCTCGCCACTCTGAATTAAAAAGCTGCTTTCTCCACTACTCTGCAGCCACAGGCCCTGTCAATACATCACTCACACACAGAGAGGAGAGGGGGGAAAGGAGAGGAGAGAGGAAAGAGAGATCAAAGGAGAGGTGATTGAGAATCATTGTAGGATGCTGTTAGTAAGTCCCTGGTGAAATGAAGGAAATGTATATATTTAGGTCGCACCAGTCAGACCTCATACTATACGGTGTTTCATATAGGACGATGCAGTTGCATCACCTTTCATCCTGTGCTTCACATAATGGTATCCATTCAGAAAGGCCATTGTTTCCCAAATGGCACCCTATTCCACCTTCTGGTGCACTACTTTTAGGACGCAGCTGTTGTGTGGTGCTTTCCTCCCCCATCTACATGCCTCCACTCAATAATCAGTTGTTTCCTACTCAACGTGTTTGATCTGTCAGACATGTGGCAGGTTGCTGTGCAGAGCCAGTCAGAGCAGAACCAGCCCAGTAAACACCATGCAGGTAGATTTGTATTCCACAGCCTTGTCAGTGTGTCATTATCAGAACACAGACATTTTTCACTGAGCCCAGAAATATCATGATGCACCGCCCACCTCAAACGGGATGGAATACAGATGTGCCAGTCAGGCGGGCAGCGTTTTATGGGAATATTTCAGGACAGCAACGTTTTTCATGAAGATAAAAGCCGATCTCAACTCTCAGGCCTCTGCATTTTTCTGTTCCAGGGTTCTGTGCTTTATAGCAATAAGGTTTTTTATCCTAGGTCTGCCGTACCATAGAACTTCCTGTTCCTGTTAAAACCCAGAACGTTATAACTGTCTGAAGGAAACCTCAGAATTAGTGTTAATATTTGATTGTTTAATTTAGTTGAACATATTAGCTCT
>NC_042959.1:58752086-58758370 GCF_901001165.1 Salmo trutta
ATCGGCTTGTCCAGCTCAAGCCTCTCTCTGCATCACAGGCCCCTGGGTTATATTGAGTAAATAAATTAGCACAGGAGGGGGAGGGGATGGTCACATGATGTGATTTTCCTTCGCTTAACTTAAGCAGTTTGAGGGATCGATCCCATTATCTCTATCAGTCCTCCCTCAGAGTCAATGGAACCTCTACTGCATGCTAGCCGGTATGTACACACGTTTTTCAATTACATTCTCAAACTCGCAAAGCCATTGCTTTACCTTAATGGGTGTTTTAAAAGGGATGAATACGAGTTTTATTTTAAGCAGCAGAAAAGGAGAAAACGTTCCATTGTGCCTAATCAAGGCATTTATAGAAGGTTCAAGCCAATCCGGGAGACTGTGCAGCTGGCAACTCAGCACAATGTTAGTGGAGTAAAAGGCCATTTGTTATTTTAGAACAGTTCCTCACCTAAATCAAAGCAGGACTAATGTCAAAGCTTTTCTGGGAAGATCTCTTCCCAAAGCTGAAGCTTTGAACAGGATTTATCAGGAACACTCCTTAAGTGCTACAACAAGCAGAACATGCTTGTTTTACTAACGTTTGCTTCTCTTCTCCTCTCCAAAAGGAGCCTGTTGCTGTCAGACTGAGCAGACAGCGGGACCGTATGAGAGCTAGCTACATTCAATCAATGTGAGGGGGGAACACAGCAGCTCTAGAACTAAATGGCTGAAGGCTTTTGCTTCTTAGCAGGCAACATGGCTTCTGTGAGTGTATGGAGCGGAATGGAGAGATTGGAGAGGATTTAAAGGGATTGGGGGAGAACAAATGGTGTGATATACTGTAGGTAGATGTGTCTGAAAACAATCAGCGTAACAGGTTATTGGTAGAGCCACCTATACAGGCTATACAGAATTTACATAGCTCTGTGACGACCTTTGAACCTTCCCTCTCTGTTTGGATATTAACTGGGCTACAGTAATGGAGGTTATTGCTCAAACATAGCTCTACGTCAGAGATACGTTCATATCCTACAAACAGACAGAGCCATGTTGTCCACCGACAGTATTCCCTCATTTTCAACATCCATCATCACTCTTCAGTTTTCCTTACTGAATGAAAGTGTCTTGACTTCTGAAGTCAATAATGGCAATAGGGTTGGAAAATCTCAGTAACTTTCACAAAATGTCCAGGTTTTCCAAAAATCCTGATTCCCTGCTTATCCCCTCCTTATTCCGCGAATCAGGAAAACCGTGGAATTTGGGGAATTTTGCAACCATAGACAATCACAATCAGGTTACATAAGAAGTAGAGCATGGGCTTGTACAGTCCTGTAAATCCATGTGAGTGTTTGGATTCCAGGGGCTTGTCGGTGATGTGTATGTCTGGATGACGCCAGTTTACTGTGTTAATCTGGGTCCAGCTAGGTCTGTGGAGAGCTTTCTCAACCTTCTGTGAAATGAACATCACTCAAGGACATGTTTCTAATCTTCACCACCCAGTTGATCAGAAAAAGTGGATTTGGCATTACGAAGTTTGGCCCTCTGCTTGGCCTCACCATGGCCCAAATACTACAGGATGATGAAACTCTCTGAAGGATGAGAGAGGGATGAAGAATGGAGGGATGAAGAATGGAGGGATGAAGAATGAAGGGATGAAGAATGGAGGGATGAAGGATGGAGGGATGAAGAATGGAGGGATGAAGATGGAGGGATGAAGAACGGAGGGATGAAGATGGAGCAGAGATAAAGGAGTTGGATGTCCTGTTAGCACTCTCTTCCTTCATCTCTCATACAGTAGACCTCTCTCTGCCTATGCATTTCACCCAGGTCTGCCACTCTGCATGGTTTTATATAGGCCTGTCTGTGATGTACATGCAGGGCTCTAAAGTGGTCACATATGCGGGCCGCATTTTACGTTCATAAACCACGGCGTGGCCATTAACACCTTGTTCAGTCATGTTACCTCATTAGCTATCTAGCTAACAACCTGGTAACTTTACCAGTATATCCACACATTTGGGGACACAGACAGAATGGTAAGGTACAGCTTCTTCAGGAGATCAATGATCATATGAACCAATTAATGAATGATAGATTTGCATGTGGTCACATACAAAATGAAATTATTAAAGAGACAGTGTACAGTATTCAATGTAATGCATCTCAATAGGAAACAATGCTTTTTACACAATGTAGAAACCAAATATTTCACAAATTACTGTGTAATTCCAATGACAGGTATTTGTATCGCTTTTATAGTGAACAAATGTCTTTACAGGGTTACATTTTAGTTTCTAGAGCACAGCATGTGCTTCAAAAGTATCTAGAATTCATATAGGCCCAATACAGCCTGTATCTCAATCAATTTACAAATCTTATTTACTGGTGCTCCTTCATCTTATGTGGTGCTCTTAAGTCATCCGCAGGCCCTTTTCCCACCGGCCCGCCTCACCATCTGATCTTAATGGGTACTGTAATAGATGAGATCGTGTCCTCATCACAGAGATAGCATGAAGAAGAGGTTTTGATGTTGCAGGACAGAGAAGAGAGTATTTCTATGGCTTTGTTTTGCCAGTAGAACATCATCCAATAAGCAGTGTCACGGCAGTGCGTGCATGTTTGTTTGTGTGTGTGTGTGTGTGTGTGTGCGTGTGTGTGCGTGTGTGTGTGTGTGCGTGTGTGTATGTGTGTGTGTGTGTGTGTGTGTGTGTGTGTGTGTGTGTGTGTGTGTGTGTGTGTGGCAGCAGCAGCATTGTTCTCTGTCTGTAGCGATTAGAAGGGGGGCTGAGAGGGACGGGAAGGCAGGGAAGCACATGTCTGGTGTAAAGTGTCCGTGCTCCTCTCCTCAGATCACGTGTTGCTGCCTAAAGCTTACCGTATGCTTCCCAGTTGAAACGGTTTGTGCATATAGTATGACGACATTTTGTGACGTTTTAGTTTGTTTTGGTGCCTATACCTTAAGGAGCAGAAATGAACTGATGCTAAACTGGACAAATGTCAGTAATGATTCCCCTGACCTTTGAAATGTGATCTCGGTGGAAAAACACATGGTAAAGCTTTGTAGCATTGCATATCTTATCTTGATATGGGCTGTAACCAAAACTGATTACAGCTCAAATGAATTGACCAAGTTGCATGCCACGTCTTACTACATCTTTCCTTATTCAAAGTTGCAAATCAACTTCAAATTATAAAAAAGGTCTTGAAACCCATCAAAAACCTCACCTATTTCCTGAACCTCTATCTCTGCATCTGACGGAGATGATGGAAGAGATACAGTGTGTGAGATGTGACCTTTCAGTTGAATGCATTAGCAGTCAGTTTAGGAAACAAAAGACAAAGCAAGGTCAATGGAGAAAGGCCTTGAACACATTCATCCTTAAGAGTCTATTGACCCACCCGTGCATCAATCTAAGTAATATGATAAAAAAAATCCCCATCAAAATCCGTCAGTTAAACTAGACATGTTGGCCTTCTGCCACTGCGGTGGAAGGAGTCCGAGCTACAGCGTTGTATTTCAGACAATGACACATCCTGAAAATAGGCCTTCTCACGACAACGTCTGTAACAACTGACCATTCTATTACAACCACTCTATGGAAAAGGGGAGACTCTCATGAACACAATAATGTTCTCCGTTTTGTTCTACGACCCACACAAGTGTCATGGGACTCGTCTGACAGTAACCCATACAAAGAAATGGAAGTATCGAGGTAGTTTTGTGCCCCCAAAAATAAGGGGTTAAATATGCATACAAAAAAATATTCAGTACCAGTCAAAAGTTTGGACACACTCAAGGGTTTTTCTTTATTTTTACTATTTTTACTACATTGTAGAATAATAGTGAAGACATCAAAACTATGAAATAACACATGTGGAATCATGTAGTAACCAATAAAAGTTTTTATTTTTGATTCTTCAAAGTAGCCACCCTTTACCTTGATGACAGCTTTGCACACTCTTGGCATTCTCTCAACCAGCTTCATGAGGAATGCTTTTCCAACAGTCTTGAAGGAGTTCCCACATATGCTGATCACTTGTTGGCTGCTTAACCTTCACTCTGCGGTCCAACTCATCCCAAAACATTTCACTTGGGTTGAGGTTGGGTGATTGTGGAGGCCAGGTCATCTGATGCAGCACTCCATCACTCTCCTTGGTCAAATAGCCCTTACACAGCCTGGAGGTGTGTTTTGGGTCATTGTCCTGTCGAAAAACAAATGATAGTCCCAGTGAGCACAAACCAGATGGGATGGCGTATTGCTGCAGAATGATGTCGTAGTCTTGCTGGTTAAGTGTGCCATGAATTCTAAGTAAATCACATACAGTGTCACCAGCAAAGCACCCCCACACCATCACACCTCCTCCTCCATGCTTCATGGTGGGAACCACACATGCGGAGATCATCCGTTCACCTACTCTGCGTCTCACAAAAACACAGCGGTTGGAACCAAAAATCTCAAATTTGGACTCATCAGACCAAAGGACAGATTTCCACCGGTCTAATGTCCATTGCTCGTGTTTTTTGGACAGAGAAAGTCTTTTCTTATTATTGGTGTCCTTTAGTAGTGGTTTCTTTGCAGCAATTCAACCATGAAGGCTTGATTCACGCATTCTTCTCTGAACAGTTGATGTTGAGATGTGTCTGTTACTTGAACTCTGTGAAGCATTTATTTGGGCTGCAATCTGAGGCTGGTAACTCTAATGAACTTGTCCTCTGCAGCAGAGTCTCTTCCTTTCCTGTGGCGGTCCTCATGAGAGCCAGTTTCATCATAGCGCTTGATGGTTTTTGCGACTGCTCTTGAAGAAACTTTCAAAGTTCTTGAAATGTTTTGTATTGACTGACCTTCATGTCTTAAAGGATGGACTGTCGTTTCTCTTTACTTATTTGAGCTGTTCTTGCCATAATATGGATGTGGTCTTTTACCAAATAGGGCTATCTTCTGTATACCACCCCTACCATGTCACAACACAACTGATAGGCTCAAACGCATTAAGAAGGAAAGAAATTCCACAAATTAACTTTTAGCAAAGCATGCCTGTTAATTGAAATACATTCCAGGTGACTACCTTATGAAGCTGGTTGAGAGAATGCCAATATCGTGCAAAGCTGTCATCAAGGGGTGGCTAAAATATATTTTGATTTGTTTAACACTTTTTTTGGTAACTACATGATTCCATATGTGTTATTTCATATGGAATCATTTCATATGGAATCATATTATTTCATAATATTGTGCAATGTAGAAAATAGTAAAAATAAAGAAAAACCCTGGTATGTATACCTAAAGAGGTCCTAAAATTCCAAATCAAATAGCTAAATGACCCCCTCTTTAGAGCTTAATACCTCAATTTCTGGCCTTTCAGCTGATCCATTGTGCTATTTCAACATGCCATCAGTCTTTCAGATAAGCCTATGAAGAGCTCTTAGGATCGGGTAGAGAGGTGTTTGGCTCAGTATGGTATAATGCTAAAGGAATGTCTCATTTCAGCTTTATGCCAGCGGTTGAAGGATTTAGTTTTCTCTTCAGCTCAGAAGGAGATTGAGCGGCATCAGCGGCACGATTTGCGGAGATTATATTCTACGAGGTGCCAGCCGCAAGTAATTGAAACTAAAAATAACTTTACAAATGTTTTGCATTCGGAGACAGTAGCAGCCCAGTGTTGGTGTCAAGCTCTCTGTCACTGCTCTGTTGTCTATGACGCTCTCTGTCACTGCTCTGTTGTCTCTGACGCTCTCTGTCACTGCTCTGTTGTCTATGACGCTCTCTGTCACTGCTCTGTTGTCTCTGACGCTCTCTGTCACTGCTCTGTTGTCTATGACGCTCTCTCAGTCTCTCCCTCCCTCCTCGACTACCTTTATATTGAGATGTCCTGTTGACAGATTTGTCTAACCTGTCCACCATTAAGGCTTTGGCTAGGCTACCAGTTAGCAGGAAGCAATACAGATGTCCATCAAAAAATAACACAAGGTGCTTATAATGCATTATAAAGAGGGTATTCAAGTGTTACCTATTGTTGTGCTTGTTGATGCTGTTTTTGTTCATGTTTAAAGGGGAGACGTTGTTTACTCTCTACAGTTTGTTAAACAGAACGCCGGTGATGGGGTAACTGGGTAACGTTGTCGTGTGTTCCTCTGCAGATGCTCATTGTGCAAAGGGTTTTTGTGTACAGTGGAATGAGGGAAACAAAACAGAAGTAACTGTTTGGATTAACTGATTAGCAAGCAATTATTAAACTGATACACATCTGTATTTGGGGGTTCAATTAAAAAGCAATTAATGATGTCAGTGCTTGGGGTGAAACATCCA